>NC_091446.1:5838314-6084824 GCF_964237555.1 Oryctolagus cuniculus
TAGAGCACCTGAATTAAGTTCCGGCTTCAATTTCAATTCCAGCTTCCTGCTACTGTACACCCTGGAGACAGCAGGTAATGGCTCCAGTACCAGGGTCCCTGCCGCCCATGTGGGAAGCCCAGACTGAATTCCCAGCGCCTGGCTTTGACCTGGCTATTTTTGGGGAGTGACCCAGTGGACAGGAGATCTCTCTCTCTTTACTTTAAAATAATTAAGAAAAAAAAAAATCATACATGTCAGGGGTAAAAAAATCACAATGAGGGGCTGGCGCTGGGGCGTAGCAGGTAAGGCCACCATGGCTGGCGGTGCCGGCATCCCATATGGGCGCTGGTTCAAGTCTCAGCTGCTCCTCTTCCAATCCAGCTCTCTGCTATGGCCTGGGAAAGCAGAAGATGGCCCAAGTGCTTGGTCCCCTGCACCTACATGGGAGACCCAGAAGACACTCCTGGCTCTTGGTTTTGGATCGGCCCAACTCTGGCCGTTGTGGGCATTTGGGGAGTGAACCAGTGAATGGAAAACCTCTCTCTCTGCCTCTGCCTCTCGGTAGCTCTGCCTTTCAAATAAATCTTAAAAAAAAAAAAATCACAATGAGAGCAGAGTTAGAATTATAAAGTCTTATAACATCCCCCACTCCAGATTACTGTCAACATAAGTCATTCTTTCAAAAGTCGTCAATACACAATCAAATGCGCCTTGTTTCGTAAGTGCCCCGCAGACTGCACAAGCTGTTCTCCCGTAACCTGCCACGCAGCCCCGGCTGTAAAATGATGGCAGTCCCGGCTTCATGGATGATGTGAGCGTTCAACGAGTTCACACAAAACACGGAGACCGGAGCAGCAGGCACTGCTGTGAGTACTACTGAGGGTAACTCCTCACCAGCAGAACTGATCAGGGCATGTACGGAGTACATGAAAAAGCTCATGGATTTAAAAGGCTAGTCTATTTTGGTGCAAAAAAAATCTGAAATCCATGCAGTTTTTTGGGAACACATTTTCACGAACTTTCTGAAGCCCTCCTTGCAGGCATGGATTTCAAAAATTTTTTAAGATTTATTTATTTATTGAAAGTCAGAGTTGCACAGAGAGAGAAGGAGAGGCAGAGAGAGAGAGAGAGGTCTTCCATCCGCTGGTTCACTCCCCAATTGGCTGCAACGGCCGTAGCTGGGCTAATCCGAAGCCAGGAGCCAGGAGCTTCTTCCAAGTCTCCCACGCGGGTGCAGGGGCCCAAGCACCTGGGCCATCTTCTACCACTTTCCCAGGCCACAGCAGAGAGCTGGATCAGAAGTGGAGCAGCCGGGACTTGAACTGGCGCCCACGGGGGATGCAGGCATTGCGGGCAGCAGCTTTACCCGCTACATCACAGCGCTGGCCCCGAATTTCAAAATTTTTTATCAAAATATATTTCAGTTCCACTTTTTAAAAATTTATTTATTTAAAAGACACAGTTGCAGAGAGAGAGAGAGAGAGAGAGAGGCAGAAACAGAGTCTTCCATCCCCAGATGGCCGCAGGGGCTGGGCTGCACCAGGCCCAGGACAGGAGCCCGGGGGCCGGGGTCCAGGCTCTCCGGACGCCCTCCGCGGCTCTCCCAGGCGCAGGGGAAGCCGAGCAGCCGGGCTGTCACCGCCGCCCGACCCGCTGCGCCCCGGCGCCGGCCCGGGTCCCACTTCCCGCGCCCTGACGCCGTTCCAAATCCGCCAGATTCGTCATCGCAGACTCCCAGTGCCTGTTTGGCATCTGTGATGGGTGCCAGCCACACGGATGTTTAATCCCAGACGGCCCCACGGACAATGCAGGAAGCACCCCAAGTTAGCAAAGCACAGCTCCCAGTGACGAACAACGGGGGCGGCGGAGGAAGGGCGCCCCTCACCCACGCTCCTCCCGGCTTCCACCCTCCGCGACCTCGTGCCCGTCCCGGCCTCCCGCCCGCTCCCACGCGCCCATCCCCGCCGCCTCTCCGTCCCTCGGCCGTGAGGACGCGCGGGGCACGGCCGGGCTCCCGCGCAGCCGGGACAGGACGGACTCCGAGGCCCCGCCGCCCCACCAGGCAGCGAACCATCCACAGCCCCCAGGGACGCTCACGGCGGGCATCCGGGCAGGAGCCGCCGGGTGGAGAAGGCTGCAGCCGCCGCCACACACCCTCGGGGACCGCCTCGCCGCGCGGCCCACACCACGGGCCCACGGCCTCGGTCGCCACAAAGTTCTCTCTCAGGTGTAAATCTAACCGGGGTAGCAGGTGCTTCTCACCTCGTCAACGATCTCGTCGTCCTCATCCTCTTCTTCGTCGCTGTCTTCCTCATCTTCGTCCTCATCCTCAACTTCATCTTCCTCCTCCTGCTCATGGCGCTGGACCGGGGCGCCAGGCGGCCGCGGGACCCCATTCCCGACTGCTCGCCGCTTGGACCTGGACGCCATGTTGCCCCCCCACCGATGCACACTGCGCCTGCGCACCTCCCTGTCCTTTGACCTTCCGGATTAACGCATACCGGCTAAGGGGGTGGACCATTACAAAGGACGCCGGCGCAGAGGCCACGTGAGCCCCAGTAACCCTAATGGAGTCCAAAGACATATGAGCCCCAGTAACCCTAGTGGATTCCAAAGCCATGAGCTCTCAAAGTCGGGCTTTTCTATCTCCGCTCCTTTTCACTCCAAGGTTTCTCCTCCCCTTCGCGCAGTGGTTCGACCCACCCCGCGCGTGCCTCCTTCCGGCGGCCGAGTTGCCAGTGCGCACGCGCGAGCGCCCAGCTGGGCCAGGCGCGGGCAGTCTGACGCCTGTGCTGGGGTCTGGACGTGCGGGGGTCTGGACTTGCTGGGACTCGGCCCTCGCTGCGGTCCGCGCAGCTCAGACTACGAGGGGAAGGGGCCGGTCACCCCGCGTCGTCGCCCCTGCGGCCTCCTCGCTGGGTCCGCGCGACACCCGGGCAGTGGCCCTTCTCAGCGCGTTCAGCCTCACCTGCCCGCGAGGTAGGTGTCCTGCCCGCGGAACCTGTGACATGGAGCCCGGCGACGCGTCCTGGCGACGTGGGACCGCGAGTCCGGTCTGGCCCCGGCTCCTAGGTCAGCGGGCCCGTCCCGATGCCCCCGCGCGGCCTCCCCCACAGCCGCTGGCACGGGCTCGCCCGGGACCGAACCCCTGGCCTTGCTGACCCTCTTGGCCTGCAAGTTTTTCAAGACAGGAGCCAGCCCTGACATGCGTGGGGGTGCGGGGGGCGGGCGCGCGGGGCCTGGGCGCCCTGCCGGCGCCTGCTGGGAGGCGGTGACGGCTCAGGTCCTTGGGGCCCTGCCACCCCTGCTGGACACCTGGATCGAGGTCGGGGCTCCTGGCTTCAGCCTGGCCCAGCCCCCGCTGCGGCCGGCGTTTGGGGTGTGAGCCAACGAGTGGGTGGGCTCTCTTGCTCTCTCTCTCTCTCTCTGCCTTCCAAATAAATAAAAGAAAAAAAGACCCAGGAGAGAGCGCGCTAACGTATCGATAGAGTTGTGTCTTGAGTGATTCTTCCCATTTCTTCATACCTTCTTATTGTAAAATATACGTAACAAAAGTTACTGTTTTAACCATTTCTAAGCTCAGTAGCGTTAAGCATGTCCGCATTGTGCAGCCATCACCACCATCCGTGCTCACAGCTTCCCTTCCTGCAGAGTTGGGTTCTGTGCTCATTAGAGAGCATCCCTGGGCTCCTCCCCTGCCCGGCCGTGGCTGTGAGGTCGCAGCTCTGGGACCCTCAGCAGGAGCAATCAGGACTGGCCCTCTTGAGGCTGGGCAGGATGTCTCCAGGTCAAACGGTGTTACCCCGTGTCTGGATTCCCGTTGTGTGTGTGCACCACATTCCGTGTATCTTTGTGGACACTGGGCCGCTCCTGTGTTTAGCTGTGGCCAGCACGGTTGCACAGACATCTCTCCCTCTTTCAGTTCTTTGAGGCCTGTACCTATTCTGTTCTGCTTTTTATTTTTTGAAGAACTGCACTATTTGGTAGTTTGCACATTTTGCACAGTGACCAAGTATCGTTTTGCTAGAAGTGGAGGAGGCTTTGTGCCCTGGGTTCCCCGCGTTGAGCCTGTGGTCAGAGTGTGAATTAGAGCAGCGATGTGATGGCCACTTGTGTTCTCAGTCAACAAAATACGGTAGGGGCTGGCGCTGCTCCACTTCCGATCCAGCTCCCTGCTAATGGCCTGGGAAAGCAGTAGAGGAGGGCCCAAGTGCTTGGGCCCCTGCACCCACGTGGGCGTCCAGGAAGAAGCTCCTGGCTTCAGTCTGGCCCATCACTGACTGTTGCGACCATCTGGGGAGTGAACTGGCAGATGGAAGATCGCTCTGTGTCCCTCCCTCTCTCTCTGTGACTCTGAGTTTCCAATAAATAAATAAATCTTTAAAGAAAAGAAAATGTGGATCTCTGTGTGCCGGAGCCTGGAACCACGGCAGGAGCGGTAGGGGCTGAGTGGCGCACAGGCCATCCTGTGGCTGCTCCTCCAACAGCTTGTGGTCCCCGCACCTGCTTGCTGTGTGCCCTGGAAGGATTTGTGCTTTACCAGACAATGTCAAGGTTGGGATGGGTGGTGTGGCGCAGTGGGTTAGCCACCATCCACGATGCGGGCGTCCCATATCAGAGCACCAGTTTGAGCCCCGGCTGCTCTGCTTTCGATCCAGCTCCCTGCTAATGTGCCTCAGAAGGCAGTGGAGGATGGCCCAAGTGCTTGGGCCCCTGCACCCACGTGGGAGACCTGGATGGAGCTCTTGGCTCCTGGCTTCTGCTTGGCTCCAGCCTCTGCTATTTGATTTACTCCATTTGTGGAGTAAATCAGCAGATGGAAGATTCTCTCCTTCTCTCTCCTCTCTCCTCTCTCCCCTCTCTCCCCTCTCTCCTTCTCTCTCCCTCTCCCTCTCTCTGCTGCTGCTGCTTGGCGATGCCAGATTCCTGGACTCCCCGGGTTGGAAGGCATATTAGATCAAGCAGAGGGAAACACTTAGGACTTATAAGAGTACTCCAAAAAATTTGTGGAAAATAAAATTTAAAAAGTAAGCTTATTTTGGTGTCAGATTTTTAAGTCCATGTATATCAGGAGTTTTCAGAAAGGTCATTATGAAAAAAAAACAACCCTGCCCCAGCATGTCTGAATTCACGGTGCAGGTCATCCAGGAGGGCAGCTGACAGCGAGGGCTGTGGAGTGTCCACAGGTGGGGTCTCTCCCTCGGGGGAGCCGCAGCTCCGCCCTTGCTGAGGCCTCTGGACCGATGAGTGAGGCCCAGCCGCACAGCCCAGCATGGCCTCCTTCTTAAAGCCCACCAATGGAGGGCTGGACCATGCCTCCAGAGGACCTGCAGGGCACACCTCAGTGAGCGTTGCAGACAGCTGTGATCCGGCCAGTGCGACACGTGAGAGTGCCCGTCACCCATGCTGGACCCTGACTGCATTTTCAGTAACCAGAAAATGATGGGAACCACAACTGCTCCTCCCCGGAGCGCCCCGTCTCAGCCAACACCTCGTGGAAGCAGGCAGACCTTCACCGAGGCTTCGTTGTTGGTGGAAGCAGGCAGAGCTTCACCGAGGCTTCGTTGTTGGTGCAGGGCAGTTCCTTCGAGCCGGATTTCCCTCCGATGTTCCACAGATGCTGCAGTGGTCCAGACCCAGTCAGGCAGGCCCTGAGGAGTGGCGCCCAGCGTTCGCGTCCACTTCCAGCAACGCACCCCACTGACTCATCAGCCACTGCGGAGTGTTCGTTGAGCAGCTAACCGCTGGCTAGGATGCTGTTACGAACGATCAGCATCATTTCTTTTGAGACCTTGGGTGGTCGTAAAGTGCTTCCCTCAGTACTCGGATGTGATGTTGCTGGTTGAAGAGCACTGGGCTCATCCTAGCCTGCGAAGATAATTCCTGTGAATATTTTGGTACATTTTCTTTCATATGTATGTGTATATGTAAGACTTACAAAGTCATACTGTTTGTGTAGTCCTGAACCCTGCTTTGTTTACTTTTATTTGTGATTATGTAATACTTGTGGGTATCTTCATGACCTGATGTAACTATGCTGTGTTGTCTTTAACCATCCCCTCTATTGAGTGTTGCACTGTTTTCAATTATTTGCAGCTATAAAGAATATCTACAGATTTATTTATGACTATTGCCTTAGTGTGATTTTTTAAAGTAATTTAAAAAAAATTTTTTTTTATTTATTTAAAATTTTATTTATTATAACAGAGCTACAGAGATAGAGAGGCAGAGACAGAGAAACCTTCCATCCGCTGGTTCACTTCCCAAATGAGTACAATGACTGGAACTGGGCTGATCCAAAGCCAGGAGCTTCTTCTGGGTCTCTCGTGTGGGTGCAGGGGCCCAGGTACTTGAGCCATCTTCCTCTGCTTTCCCAGGCACATTAGCAGGGAGCTGGATCAGAAGTGGAGCAGCCAGGACTCCAACTGGTGCCCATATGTGCCACAGTGCTGGCCCCAGTGTGCGTTATTAGAAGTGAAATTATAGGAAGCAAAGGTAAACCATCTATGAGGCCTTTGTTACAGGTTGACAGATTGTCTTCCAGGTCATTTGGCAATCTCCTAATTCTGACAACAGTTATGAAACACCAGGTGGGGAGTGAGAACTCAAGTCATTATTTTCCAACGTGCTCATATGAGCTGTTTAGTGTGTTTATCTGGAATTGAAAGTAGTTCATCTCCTTACAATTTCAGATTTGTTTTGTTACTGATCCAACCCAGAGTTCTCACCACTTCCCTTCTGTGAGCCAGAGATGGTTGGTGGGGGCCCCTGGCTTGCACGAATGGCTGCCATCCACCTCTGAGCGGTATCGGCCGCTAACACGCCTGCCCTCCTTGGTCTTATCAGTGACCCCGGCCTTCAGAAAGAACAAGCCCATTAACGCCAAGTCACGGTGAGGGCGGGACAGGCCCCATCCATCATTGCTTACAGCAAGAGCTGTTGAGAGCCGACGAAGATCTGCCTCTGCCCTGTCCCTGCGCCCCTGGGGACCGGCAGGCAATAATGAAGGTTCTTTTACTGAAAGACGCCAAGGACGACGCCTGTGGCCAGGATCCATATGTCAGGGTGAGTAGCCTGAGACTTCTGTCCCATAAACCCGTGGTGGAAGCAGGGGGCTGGAGCAAGGCAGGGCGGGGGTCTGCTAAAATCCAGAGGAGATGGCACAGAACAAGGCGTTAATGGGACATGGGGGCCTTTTCCTCACGTTCAGAACTGTTCTCTCATTTGCAGGAGTTAGGATTACATGGACTTGAGGCCACTTTGATCCCGGTTCTAGCATTTGAGTTTTTGTCTCTTCCCAGTTTCTCAGAGAAGGTAAGCCCAGTCTCCCCCAAGCCCTTTCGTGGTGTTTTTATTGTCTGTAGACTCCTTGCCAGGCCCAGCCAGGACTGTCTGCTGCCCCTTTGTTTTGCCACCATACTTTAAAACAGAGCGGCACAGCCTGACCTGGTCGCGGGGCACTGCTGGGGGATTCTCCGAGCCCCTCCCACCTCCTCCAGAGAGGCCCCCAGTCTCAGAGATGGGCCCCGGAGAGCAGGGCGTGGCGAGAGCTAGACCTGTGCTGCTCTCCGCAGTTCGGAGCCCTGCACTTGGATCCTCTCGTTTAATCCACCGCCCGCCGCAGCCTCTGCAGAGCAGGCGAGGAGGTGTCTCTTCCCGCTGCAGAGATGGAGGCCCCGGCTTAGGCAACGCGGCCAAGGCGTCCAGCAAGGGAGGGGCGGGGCCAGAACCCAAACCCAGGGCCTCTGCCCACAACCGCAGTTCTGCTGCCAGGTGTAGGAGTGGCAGGCAACGCAGGGGACAAGTCTGGTAAAGCCTTCCGGAAGTTTCCAAGTGGAGATTCAGTCCCTCAGCCTCAGTGAGGTCAGGTGTGTGCAATAGCCTGTCTCAGAATGAACGTTCTGTAGGTTTTCTCACCGTCAGTTTCTTGGAAAATCGGGCCTTCAAGACAGACGTCAGACGTCACCCCCTGAGTGTCTGGTTTGTTTCAGGTGCAGTTCAAGCCTGCCCTCCCCCTGCACTGCACCCCAATCCCAGGCTGAGTGAGGGTGCTGCTCTCCACTGCAGTTTCGCTTTTCACCCTGTGTTGGCCTTGCCTGCTCTCTGCTAGACCAGGAGCTGCTGGGGGCTGGGGAGAATGCTACGCACCTGTATATCCTGAGAGACCTAGAATAGCTCTAGGCTTGTCACAGGCACTCTGTAAGGCTGGTGGTTGGATGCCTGGCTGGGTGGGAGGAACCGGTCTGGCTGCTGCTATGGTAAAGCGATTAGAATTGTGGGTCAGGACTCCCTGGGAGGTGTTGGACTTGGCAGTGACGTAAGTGCCTCTGCTGTTTTGGTGTGCAGCTGTGTCGTCCTGAAGACTACGGGGGCCTCATCTTTACCAGCCCCAGAGCCGTGGAAGCAGCACAGCTGTGTTTGGAGAAAAGCAGTAAAGCTGAAGGTGAGAGCTGTCTCCTGGGAGCACCACTGGCCTTGCTTTTTTTTTTTTTTTAAAGATTTATTTTACTGGGCCGGCGCCGTGGCTCAATAGGCTAATCCTCCACCTTGCGGCGCTGGCACACCGGGTTCTAGTCCCGGTCGGGGCGCCGGATTCTGTCCCGGTTGCCCCTCTTCCAGGCCAGCTCTCTGCTATGGCCAGGGAGTGCAGTGGAGGATGGCCCAGGTGCTTGGGCCCTGCACCCCATGGGAGACCAGGAAAAGCACCTGGATCCTGGCTCCTGCCATCGGATCAGTGCGGTGCGCCGGCTGCAGCGGCGGCCATTGGAGGGTGAACCAACGGCAAAGGAAGACCTTTCTCTCTGTCTCTCTCACTGTCCACTCTGCCTGTCAAAAAAAAAAAAAAAAAAGATTTATTTTACTTATTTGAAAGACGGAGTTACAGAGAGAGACAGAGACAGAGAGAGAGGTCTTCCATCCACTGGTTCACTCCCCAGATGGCCACAACGGCCGGAGCTGCACCGATCCGAAGCCAGGAGCCAGGAGCTTCTTCCAGGTCTCCCATGCGGGTGTAGGGGCCCAAGGACTTGGGCCATCTTCCACTGCTTTCCCAGGACATAGCAGAGAGCTGGATCGGAAGAGGAGCAGCCGGGACTTGAACTGGCGCCCACAGGGGATGCAGGCACTGCAGGCCAGGGCTTTTAGCCACTGGGCCACAGAGCCGGCCCCTACATCTACTCTTATTCTTCCCCTTGGTTACTGTGTTCCAGAAATGGCTTAGTTCTGGGAAAGAGAAGACAGGGCCACTCCTAGATGCAGCAGACATGCCGAGGGGACTCTCCCCCATGTCTTTTAAATGACCAGTTGGGCATTCGTGTCTCCCTCGGAATGTACCAGGCTCCAGTTTCTTCCTCAAAGAACATGATAAATCCCACTTTTCTGGAAGAATGAAGATAAAATCTAACAAGACACGGGTAGAGTACCTGGTCGGTATTTAGTGACTAGGCCGTCTGTGTCCCCTTCCTCCCACCCCTCGCCTCCCTCAGAACAGCGTGCAGTCACGCGGCCATTGGTGAACAGCGTGCAGTCACGCGGCCATTGGTGAACAGCGTGCAGTCATGCAGCCAGTGTGAACAGCGTGCAGTCACGGGACCAGTGTGAACAGCGTGCAGTCACGTGACCAGTGGTGAACAGTGTGCAGTCACAGCCCAGTGTGAACAGCGTGCAGTCATCAGTCATGCGGCCATTAGTGAACAGCGTGCAGTCACGCGGCCAGTGTGAACAGCATGCAGTCACGGGCCAGTGTGAACAGCGTGCAGTCACGTGACCAGTGGTGAACAGTGTGCAGTCACAGCCCAGTGTTGAACAGCGTGCAGTCATAGGGCCATTAGTGAACAGCGTGCAGTCATGCGGCCAGTGTGAACAGCGTGCAGTCACAGGGCCAGTGTGAACAGCGTGCAGTCATCAGTCACGCGGCTAGTGTGAACAGCGTGCAGTCACGGGCCAGTGTGAACAGCGTGCAGTCATCAGTCACGCGGCTAGTGTGAACAGCGTGCAGTCACATGGCCAGTGTGAACAGCATGCAGTCACGGGACCAGTGTGAACAGCGTGCAGTCACGCAGCCATTGGCCATTGTGAACACTGTGCCGTCAGGTGGCCAGTGGCGGGCCTCCAGCTCCCTGTTCAGACTCACTGAGCACTTCCTCCCTGACCTTTGTGGAGAGCCTGCTGAGCACCAGGCTCTGTGATACTCTTTTTTTTTTTTTTTAATTTATTTGACAGGTAGAGTTAGACAGTGAGAGAGAGAGAGAGAGAGAAAGGTTTTCCTTCCATTGGTTCACCCCCCAAATGGCTGCTACAGCCAGAGCTATGCCAAACCGAAGCCAGGAGCCAGGTCCTTCCCCTGGTCTCCCATGGGGTGCAGGGCCCAAGCACTTGGGCCATCCTCCACTGCACTCCTGGGCCACAGCAGAGGGCTGGCCTGGAAGAGGGGCAACCGGGACTAGAACCTGGCGTCCATATGGGATGCCGGCGCTGCAGGTGGAGGATTAACCTAGTGACCCCGGTGCCGGACCCTCTGTGATACACTTTTACACCAGTCTCTCACTTAACCCACTCAACAAGCCAGAGGCATGCAGTGCTGCAACTTGTTTTCCAGATGAGAAGACAGGCTGGCTGAGGCCGCAGAGCCCGTCAGCACGGAGCCGGGCGTCCACCCACTGGTGGACTCCACACGGTCCCAGCAGGGAGCGGAGGCAGCAGGAGTTGGCTCCCACAGGGCTTTGGCATGTGCCAGGGTTCGGGTCACATGGCCATTGTGACCATGACAAGTTCCATGGCATCCCTGCCCCTCGGTTTCCTGGTCTGTCAGGCGGGCATGGGAACGCCTCCCTCACAGGGTTGTTCCTCCTGCTCGCTGGTTGGAAGGTGCGGGTGCCTGCCGGGTGCCCGATGCCACCCAGAGCCCTCCACCCGCTTCCACCTCCAGTTGCAGAGGAGGAGCCCAGAGAACAGAGGCTGAGAAACTCACCCCGACACGCAGTCCGCAGGTCACAGGCCACAGGCTGAGTCATGCCGCACCTGTTGTGCCCCCAGGAGAAGCCAGGGCTGGCCTGGAGCGCGATGAGTGTGACGGGTCATTATCCCTCTTCCCGATTAGCGGCTTTCACCGAGGCCCGCGTTCGCGTTCCTGCCTGCTGACGGGGAAGTTGGCCGCTTGTAGCTTGTGTAGCCTCGCCTGTGTTGCGTGGGGGCTTTGCCCGACAACTGTGTTTAAAGAACATTTCCCATGTTTTCTTACTTACTCTGATTTTAGAGATATATAGTAGTTAGCTCCAGTCATTTTTTTTAAGGCCAAGAAGTAGTGAGCTCTTTCATCTACTGGTTCACTCCCCAAATGCCTGCAACAGGCTGGAGCCAGGAGCCTGGGACTCAATCCAGGTCACCCATGTAGATGGCAGGGCCCCAGGTACTTGAGCTGGCACCTGCCTCCCAGGGTGCACATTAGCAGGAAGCTGGAATCAGGTAGAGTCAGGACTGAACCCTGGCACTCCAATGGGGAATGTAGGTGTCCCGAGCAGCTCGTTATCCGCTGGGCCAAATGCCCACCCAGTCCCAGGTATTGTGATGAAGAAGCAGACCAAAGGGATTGCCTGTCCGGGAACACCCTAGTCAGGAAGAGCCGGCTCCACGGCCAGGCCCCCTCACTCCCCCCAGGTCAGAACTGGCTCCATGGCCAGGCCCCCTCACTCCCCGAGTCAGGGAGAGCCGGCTCCATGGCCAGGCCCCTCATGCCCCCCAGGTCAGAGCCGGCTCCACGGCCAGGCCCTCTCATGCCCCCTAGGTCAGAACTGGCTCCATGGCCAGGTCCCCTCACTCCCTGAGTCAGGGAGAGCCGGCTCCACGGCCAGGCCCCTCATGCCCCCCAGGTCAGAGCCGGATCCACAGCCAGGCCCCCTCACTCGCGTGGTGGTTCCCCCATGGAGCTTGGGAGGGAGTTTGTTCACATGCTCTGGTAACTTTAAAGTAAATGAGACTTACATTTGTGGAGTAGGAGAGAAGCTGAGACTTCGTCTTTGGTTAGTGTTTGGAGTCTGCAGCGTAGAGTAACTGTTGGATTTAAGGGGAGAGAATGATCATCAGATTTCAGAAGGGGAGAATTCTTTTATTTTTTAAAGATTTATTTATATATTTATTTGAGAGGCAGAATTATAGACAGAAAGAGGGAGAGACAGGGAGAAAGGTTTTCCATCCACTGGTTCATTCCCCAAATAGCTGCGATGGCTGGAACTGGATTGATCCAAAGCTAGGAGCCAGCAACTTCTTCCAGGTCTCCCACATGGGTGCAGGGGCCCAAGGACTTGGGCCATCTTCTTCTGCTTTCCCAGACCACAGCAGAGAGCTGGATCAGAAGTAGAGTAGCCAGGACTTGAACTGGTGCCCATGTGGGATGCCAGCAATGGAGGTGGTGGCTTTATGCCACAGCACTGGCCCAGGGAGAACTCTTGTTGCTGGTCTCCTAAAAGTGGAGTGAATGCCCAATGGTCTTTTGGTATACTTATGTAATCTATTTCCTTTCTTTCATCCACAATTAAAGTTTTTTTTTTTATCATCGCATGGTAGTATTCTATGTGAAATTGTTAATGAGCCTGAAATGTGTTATTTCCACTCTGACCTCACGCATGAATGAGCCCCCACCTGAGATTAGTCTGATGGCAGCGTTTAGACTTAAGTCCCAAATAAAACTAATTGTCCTTTTATTAGACAGTTAAATTGCTTTTTAAAATAATTTTTGAAAAACTTCTTTATCTTAATGTCACCATGCAAATTAGCTCCTGAAGTCGTGGTTGCTTCCCCAAGAGACCATGAAAAGGCTCCCAGTGCCACCGTGAGAGTGAGGTCATTCGAGACGCTGCATTCGCCAATGCGGTTTTTAAGACTTTGCCAGCAGAGTCCGGCGCCGCGGCTCACTAGGCTAATCCTCCGCCTTGCGGCACCGGCACACCGGGTTCTAGTCCCAGTTGGGGAGCCGGATTCTGTCCCGGTTGCCCCTCTTCCAGGCCAGCTCTCTGCTGTGGCCTGGGAGTGCAGTGGAGGATGGCCCAAGTGCTTGGGCCCTGCACCCCATGGGAGACCAGGAGAAGCACCTGGCTCCTGCCATCAGATCAGCGTGGTGCGCCGGCCGTGGTGGCCATTGGAGGGTGAACCAACGGCAAAGGAAGACCTTTCTCTCTGTCTCTCTCTCTTTCACTGTCCACTCTGCCTGTCAAAAAAAAAAAAAGACTTTGCCAGCAGAATCCAAGGAATATGCAAACGGAGTTCTAGTTTCGGATGCTGTTCTTCACGTCTGGTGTCCGAGGGTCTGCCATGCTCCTGAGCTGCCCAGGGGGAAGACGCAGCGTCGGGCTGCAGGCAGGGAGGGCCGCGGCGGTGTTTGCAGCTCCCAGCTCACGTGTGATTCCGTGTTTTGCAGTCTGGGAAAGGTCTCTGAGAGAGAAATGGAATGTGAAGTCGGTGTATGTGGTGGGCGGTGCTACTGCGTCCCGAGGTAAGGAATCGAGTGGAACCCCAAGCCGGGCTTACCCTTCCGTTTCGTTTCGTTGCACCTTAATGCAGTTGAAAAATACGGTTCTTTGTGTTTACAAAAAGTAATGAGTTTATTAACTCTGAGATGCCATTGATAAAGTAAGCATTGACTAAAACAGAGATATTCAAGCATTGCTAAGTGGCATTAAACAAAATTGGTGATGTCTTTGGATGTACCTTGTCAGCATCTATTCAAAAGCTTTATTAAAATGCCGTGACCTTTGGTCACTTAGTCCCATTGTGAATGTACTTAATGCCAATGAGTTATACACTTAAGAAATGGTTAAAATGGTGGATTTTGTTATGTATTTTTACTACAATAAAAAAGCCTAAACCTCAGGTGGTGGTGTGGTTGGTTTTTACAGTTTTCTTAATATCTAATGTATTTGTCCAGGTAGTCTTGAATTTATGTATTCTTTTCAAAGCCTAAGAGGTGAAAAGCAACTCATTAAAAATTAGCATTAAAGCAAGTTAAATACTTAAATGGTGCTTGACAATTATGAATGGATTAGCTTGTAGCTATTTCACAGTGGTTCCGTTTGTCCAGATTAATTTTAAAATGTCAAGGGAAGACATAGTATGAGAATGAAAGTCGTCCAGATACTAAAAGCACATTTTCCAGACAACAAAATAAGGTTGGTGACTGCAGAAGACGCCCAGGGCTCCCAGACTGCACAGCCCGACCACAGCAGGGAGGGGGGATCAGTGATGGGGTGGCCCAGGGCCCCACCTCTTTGCCCCCAAAATAAGTTTCGAATCTGCTTGCACTGCCTCTTACTTTTTCTTTTTTAAAAACAAGGAGGAAAGTAGTTAATGTAGGCGATTTCTGATTCAGTAGCCCAAAAGTCAGCTGTCAGATGTAGAGTACACTTACAGATTTTCTTAGCTGGGTTTCTGAGCTGCAGATTCACTCTCACACATCACCGCCCTGCAGTCTGACTCGGCAGCGTTTGCCCTCGCTGCTCTGCCAGGTGAGAAAGAAGCTGAGGAGGCGCTGCCGTGAGCGAGCGGCCCGGAGGGTGCCGTCGCCCACTGGCAGCGGGCGAGCTCCCGGCCGGAAGGAGGAGACGCAGTAGCCAGAGGCAGGAAAGCAGGGTTTGGCAGCCTCACGGGTCTGGGAGGAGAGCCATCTCCCTGACACGGGTGTCGGTCGGCCAGCTTGAGCGTTCTCAGTCCGCCTGCTGACAGATGCTCCAAGGAGCTCTCTTGAGTGGCGTCTCCAGACTCCCTGAGGCTCCTGTTCGTCTGGTTCCCAGCAGGAGCCTGGACAGCTGGGAGGAGAGCAGGCTGAGTGTGTTCATCCTACTTGTGCTGTGCAGCCCGTGGCCCCAGACCTCAGGGGCTGGAAACGGCAGCATTCACTCTCCTGGCGTTTCTGTGCCGAAAGCCTGGGCCTGGCCCAGCTGGCTCTCTCCGGCTCAGGCCACCCCCAAGCTGCGCTCAAGACGGTGGCCAGAGCGGCAGGCATCGTGGCCTTTTCTGCTTGCCGGCTCACCCACAGGGCCTTGCTGAAGGGCCACTTGGGCCGTGGCAGCGGCTCCCCGTGCAGGACCATCCAAGGAGCCAAGGCACAGAAGTCAGGGTCTCCCATGCTTTCTTGTAGTTCTTGAATCAAGTCCTAGGCCATTCCCACTCGAGTGGAGGGAATGGCGCCAGAGATGAGCCCCCCACCCCCGGCCCTGGCTCTGGCTGCCCCAGGCACGAGAGGCCATGCATGGGGGTCAGGGGAGGGACGTGAGAAGCAAAGGGAAGCAAAGGTCAGCAGTAGTCTAGATGTAGCCATGGAAACAGGGCCCAGTGGTCCCCAAGGGGTCTCGCGCGGAAGTGCAGAGGGGAAAGGTGCCCGTCACTTCATGAACGGAGCCGCGTGACTTACCTGTGCATTACTAGTGGGTGGGCGGGCCTTTGCTGATAGCGCTGTGTGCCTTTCCGTGTGGTCCACGTAAAATCTCCCGAGATCATTTTGGGTGTGTAATGTATGCATATTCTAGAAAGATCTCAGTTTGCATCAGAGAGCCCAGGTTGGTTGTCTTTGTGACATAATGCCCTGTAACCCCACCAGTCTCCCGGGGGAAAGCCCTCCTGTGGCCGCCCAGAGGTGCGGTGCCCCCCCCCATCTGATCGTAGGGTTGGCACCTGAGGACCATTTCGGGGCCAGAGTTGGCCTTGTAAATCCAGATACACAGTAACCTAGCAGCGAGCAGCTCAGCACACAGACTTCCTTGTGAGGTGTCTGTTCGAACTGTTTGAGCGAATGATCATCACAGGTATTAGTACAATTTATGATGCCCGCTAGGAGCCCCTGTCGCACACCAGGCACGGTGCTGTGCACTTCATGTACATGATTTCTCATTTCCATCAAGAAGGTTTTAGGAAGGTTATTTTACTGCTCTGAAAACAAAAACCAGCCTGAGAGAGGGGAGTAATGTCCCAGGGTTACAGTACAGCTGTTGTTTAAATCCAGGACTACATTTCCCCAAAGCCACCATGCCCATTTCACTATTTTTGAGCCTTAGCTTTTTTTAAATATATATTAAATATTTATATATTATATAATATATATTTTAAATATACATTTAATATATATTAAACTTAAATATTAAATTTAAATTTTAATAAATTTTTAATTTTTAAATAAATTTTAAATATTAAAATTAAATAACTAAATATATATCTAATATGTATTAAATGTATATAAAACATATTTTATATATCTATATATATATATTTGAAAGAATCAGAAGGTAGGGGGAGAGAGAGAGATCTTTCATAAGCTGGTTCACTCCTCAGAGGGCCACAACGGCCAGCACTGGGCCAGGCCGAAGCCAGGAGCCAGGAGCTTCACCTGGGTCTCCCACACGGGTGGCGGGGGCCTAAACACTTGGACCATCTTCCGCTGCTCTTCCCAGGCTATGAGCAGGGAGCTGCATTGGAGGTGGAGCAGCCAGGACACGAACTGGCGCCACCACCAGCCGGGGTGGCTTAACCAGCTATGCGGCAGCACTGGCCCCAGCCAGCCCTGTGTTCTGTTTTACACATTACTCTCTGCCAGGTTTTCCCACAGCTTTGCTAATGTCCTCAGTTCCCATTTCCTGGTTCTTAACTGACTTGCTTTTGCACTGAGGGTTTCATTTTACCTTCAGATTTACCAACTATAAACACTAGCCGGCAGATGTCTCGCGACATGTTTACACAAGCCCAGGATACTGGGTCCACTGCGGCAGTCCGTGTCTCCCTCGAGCGTAAGAAAACCTGGTGGCAGGTTTGTCTGTGGCCGGCGTGGTTCACTTAACGCAGCCATGGAGGAGTGAAGTTTCACCATCAGCCATTACCTGGGGAAGGCCCTGACCTCAGACTCGCCCAGGCCCAGGAGCTGGCTGAAATGCGTGTACCGATGATGGAGCAGAGCCAGGCTTGCCACACGTGCCTGAAATCTTAGACCAAGCCTGCATTCCTCAGATGTTTTCAGAACCTTCTGTGGGCTGTGGGTGGATGAAATGGCCCCAGTCGCTGCCCTCGCAGGCAGAGCTGGCCTGGTGCAGCCTCACCCCTGGGTGGGGTAGCGCTTGTCCTGCCCACGGGCTTGTGGTCAGGATCCAGCGAGCAGGTGCACACTCTGGGAACAGCAGTGCCTTGTATGGGAGTCTAGATGTGGATGCTGTTGTCCTGTTGCCTGGGGAAAAGGCTTCTTGGTGCCAATGTTAAGCGCCACTGTCACAGCAGGCTCTTAGGTCTCGGTTCCGTTGGTGGTGGTTGTCAGATTCCTTGGTGCAGGTAGCCCTTCCAGAGGCAGCCAGAGGGAGGAGGCCCAGCGCTGGCCGGCTCTGCGGCGGAAGCGAGGGTTTTGGCCCTGAGTGCAATTTATGGCTGCGTGTGACTTGTTTCTCTTTGACTCAGCACGTTTTCTGTGATCTGTAAACTAACGCTGCCATTGAAGCCGCTGTCGGTTAGTAGCCAGCCCTCTTGTTGACTCCGAGATGGGAGGCCCGTAGCATCTATCCCAGTGGAGTTCCACATTCCTGTGAGCCGGCCCTGGCCTGCCTCCCTCAGGGTCCGTGGCAGAGGGGGCACGTCTTCCTGTCTGGAAAAGTGCGGGAGAGCCCGGGTTTGCTTGCCTCCTGCTGAGCTCACGCGTCTCTCCAGAGCAGCCAGCGAGGCCCCTCCCCGTAAAGGCTGCATCTGCCTGCTGGGTCTCCCACATGGGTGCAGGGGCCCAAGCTCTTGGACCTTCTTCCGCTGCTCTTCCCAGGCTATGAGAGGGAGCTGCCCCCTCCCGGCAGCTTATTGGAGGACCTTCCCCATGTCCCTCCCGTTTCAGGCTGGCCGCGGGGATCTACATCTCTCTGGACAGGGGCTGGCCCCATCTCCCTAACAGACAAGGGTTCTGCAAGGCAGCGCTGAGACCCTGGCTGGCAGGAAAGCAGCCTTCCCCACCCCCAGCCAGGGGCTGCGTGCTCACCAGCCACACAGTCCAGGCAGCCCTGGTGGCTAGAGTGTCCCCCTCGGGTGGGTGAGCTCTGTGGGGCTCCAAGAAGTTAGTCAAGGCCCCGAGAAGTTAGTTAAGGCCCGAGAAGTTAGTTAAGGCCCGAGAAGTTAGTTAAGGCTCTACTCTCTGCTACACACCTCGGAGGGGAGGGGCCAGGACCTGGCGCCTTCGTGGTCTCGGTGGACACAATTCAGAGGAGACTTGGTGTGACTGGTGCAGAGTGTGTGTGTTACCGAGTTCTGGTCAACTGCAGGCCGCACAGACTTGTTCCCGGCAGATCATGGCCCAGCTGAAACCTCCTGGTTACACCGGAGCCATTGTAGCACAGCAGGGCTGCGCATCGCTCGGGCCGTGGTGACGGCTGGTGTCCACAGACCTGCGCTACCAGGAGTGTAGAGCATCTGCGGTTATGTAACCCCCGGTAGTGCGAGCAGGTGTCTTGGTTTGTGTGCTTGCTGCACTTCTGGTCACTGTTTTAGAGCATCCTACACGCTTGTAGGACAGGAATGCCCAGCTACACGGGCAGCAGCCTCCTCTGTCTCGTGTTCACTGGGTCTCTTGGTCACATCACTGTCGCCTGTGCATAACTGAATCCTGTGGTGGTTCTTTGTGGCCCTGTGGACACATGCCACGTGGCCCCGATGTGTCGCAGGCTGTGCCCTCCAGACTGCAACCAACACATTTCTCAGAACAAAACCCCTGCCAGTAAGAGATGCGTAGCTGGATTTGCACATTAAAAATAACACGAGGGAAAAGGACTTCAAAGCCCCCTAAAGAAACACTTGTCTGTGTTTTCCAGTGAGTAGAATCGGCCTGCGTGCGGACGGAGAACACAGTGGAACCGCGGAGAAGCTCGCGGAATACATCTGTTCCAGTAAGTAGGGAAGCTCGCCCCACGCGGAGCAGCCGCTCTGTCGGCTGGTCTCACAGCCGCCACGCGGGGAGAGCCCGTGTCCTCGGGGCATGCCCGGCTGATGGGGATTGATGCGCAGCGTGTAAGCCACTCTGGGACCACAGCCAGCTGTGTCAGTCTGTCCTTGGAGATGTGGCCCCCTCCTGTCCCCTGTTCCCTGTTCCCCCCGTCCCCTGGGGACGTGGGCCAACTGCACGCATCCCAGGGAGACAAAGCCAGGAGGCCGTCGCGGGGAACTCGCTCTTTCCTCTCTGGGGACGGTCTGCCCTTCCTCTCAGAGCTGGCCCCCCGCCCCAGGGAGCGTGGCCGCTGATGAGGGGTGCAGTCACCCCTCCCCCGTGGTTTGGAGCTGAGGAATCCCTCTGGGGTGTCCCTGCTTTAGCTGCGTCCCGGTGTCAGGTTGTGGGAGGGCCCGGGGCGGCTGCTTGCTGCTGGCCGGAGTGCTGAGGACCAGAGGTGGCCGGGGCTCCCCGTCCTCAGGTGCGTCTCCAGGGCACGGGGGCCTACGTGGATGTCTCCGCACTGCCAGGAGGCTGCCATCCAGCCCAGTCTCTTCACTTGGAGAGAAGTCGCCGCTGCTGTGTGTCCTGCAGAAATGTTATAGCCCAGAACGGTGGGCCACTGTCACGGTCAAAGGACACAGCCAGGAGACTGTCATGGGGCAGAAGCGTCCACCATCTGCTGCCCGTGAATCCGGGCTGCCTTTCTTCTCCAGCCACCTGTGTCTGAGTCAAGGCTCCATCTAGGGGTGGGGGGCAGCTCAGCCTGGCGTCACAGGGACCCCCCCCCCCCCCGCGCCGTGCCATGTTGCGAAGCAAGGGTGCAGACTAAAAGCTCATAGGACTGAACGGCTGAGTAGCCCCTTGAGCATAAAGCCCCCGTGGCCGCCCTGTTGGCTGTGGAATGTTCCGGAGTGTGGATTGCTGCAGCCATTTCTGCAACGTCAGCCCAGAAAGGGCAGCCGCTCACTCTTGGACAGCAGGTGTTGAAACGCAGCCGTGGCCGGCACCGCGGCTCACTAGGCTAATCCTCCGCCTATGGCGCCAGCACACCGGGTTCTAGTCCCAGTCAGGGCACCGGATTCTGTCCTGGTTGCCCCTCTTCCAGGCCAGCTCTCTGCTGTGGCCCAGGAGTGCAGTGGAGGATGGCCCAAGGCCTTGGGCCCTGCACCCCATGGGAGACCAGGAGAAGCACCTGGCTCCTGGCTTCGGATTAGCGCGGCACACTTGCCGCGGCGGCCATTGGAGGGTGAACCAACGGCGAAAGGAAGACCTTTCTCTCTGTCTCTCTCTCTCACTGTTCACTCTGCCTGTCAAAAAAAAAAAAAAACAAAAACAAAAAAAAAAAAAACACAGCCGCTGAGAAGCCACGGGCAGGAGCTCGCTGTCCAGGTCGGGTGGGGCGGGGCCCTGGCTTCGGCTCCAGGTCCTCAGCTCCCTGGGGTGGCTCTCAGGGCATCGGCATGAAGGGTCATTCTGCGTCCTCGCCGTGCACGATGCAGGTGCCCCAGGCTTTGTGTTCCTCATGTCTCCAAGGGTGAGTGTCACGGGCATGACAGGGCATCCGGGCCCTTTCTCAGAAACGTAGAACTAAGTGTGAATGGAAGAGCTTGGTGTTCCCCCTGGGATGAACACAGGGTCAACAGAATGAGTCTAGGTTCTGTGGGGGGAGGGCCGCCAGCGCCCCCTCCCGTTTCCAGGCAGAGACGGAACTGGCCTCGCAGTGGCTGCATTATCCCGGGAGGAGACCAAAGGGAACTGATGGTTCCTCGTTATATGGCCCAGAGCCCTCGCCGCCTGCTCGTCACCAGTGTCACCCGTGTCATCTGTTTGCTGTCATGCTGGTGTCCAGGACCTGCCTCAGGCGTGGGAGGGGAGACGGTAAGGTGTCCCGCCCTCACCTCTGAGGACGCTGGGCTGGGTTCTTTGCTCTGAGGCATCACCAGCCTGTCTGTGGGTCCACGTGCAGGTGGGACGTCCGCTGAAACGCCAGGCCGAGACCGTCCCCAGCTGTCACCACGGCGAGCACAGTAAAACAGGCCGCTTATAGTCTCTGCCCGTTAATTCACCTTGCAAAGACGTGCCAGGCCCTGCGGAAGCACTTAGACCCATTCACCCCTTAACCTGGGGCTCACAGCGCCGAGGGCCCTGTGCTTCCTCGCAGGGCACCTCCCGGAACGGGGAAGTAGTTACAAGTAGACTGGTGAAAGTGGGGACAGTCGGCTTTGGAACAGAGTCTGCAGGCGGGCAGATGGCACCGCAGTTCCTGGGAGGTCCTGCGGGGGCCGCCTGCTCCCGTCTTCCTCCAGTCAGCCTCCTTATTCCAGCTATCGCAGCTAAGTGCGCACCTCTGCACACCCGACTCTCCCGGCAGCACCTGGGGGAAATCAGCGCGTGCCCGGCGGGTCTCGGGTTTGCAGACGTGTGTGCATCCCCTGGCGAGAAGACGCCTTAGGAGATCGGTCCCGTCTCGCAGTCTCCTGCAGGGTGACTTGTTGAGCCCTCCTCGGCTGCACAGAGCTCCCCAGGATTTTCAGCACGGTTACCCGGCCTCGGCCCTGACTGCCCGGAAATCCAGGCCTCGTCCTGGTAGAGGGACGAGGAGCAGAGCCTCCGGGCTCTGTGGGCTCTAAGCATTGCTCTGTCCTCTCGGGGTGAAAAGCAGCTTTAACCGTCGCGTTGGAGAGGAATCCACTGTACGCAGTTTAGCCCCAGAAGGAAGGGGTTGTCTCTCCCACTTCTCCAGTGGGACTGGCTCTCAGGAATGTGCCTGTAGGAGGTCTCCCCTCGGCGGCAAAGGAGGCTGCCGTTGGGACACGTCCACGTGCCCTTCCTTTGCTGACAGGGCGGTGTCTTCCCAGCGAACAGCCGAGCTGGCGGGACGTCAGTGGCCCCTGCGTGCCCACACCAGGCTCCCTGGCGTTCGCAGCAGGTGCAGTGCCAGTGCCGGCCCTCGGGCAGCCCAGCCCTGGGAGTGCAGTGAGGGAAGAAGCGCTGTGAGAGGGTTCTCTGGAGGCTCCTTGCACCCGGGGACTGGCTGGCCACACAGTTGGCTGCCCGGCTTTTCTGCTGGACTCCCACCGCTGCCACAGGAAGAGCTATGGTTTCGGCATTCTCACCCCACCCCCACACCAGCCCGCATCCCACACCTGACACACGGGCCAGGTGAAGAAACAGCACTCAAACCTGACTTTGAAAATAGGTCTCTAGGTGTGTGAAAACCGTTCCTCCTCTCAGAAAATGAGTCGGGCGTGGTGTGTGTGCCGCCATAGGTTCATGAAACTAGGCAGCCTGCAGTCACCCCTCCCCCGCAGCTGTAGCTGGGTGGAGATGGGGCTGGGTGCTCTTCCAAGCCTGTTTTGCTCCTCTTTCTGGCTTGCAGACACCAAAGCAGCTGTGTCCAGAGAGACCTCAGGGTGTTTGTAGAGGACCAGTGCCTACAGTGCCCCCCCCACCCCAAGGATCAGTATTTGAAAGGCAGAGATAGAAGGAGAGCGAGCGTGCACTTCCATCTGCTGGTTCACTCCCCAAATGGCTGCAGTGGCCAGGGCCGGAGCCCCAGGAGCTTCTTCCAGGGCTCCCACGTGGGTGCGGGGGCTCAGGCACCTGGGCCGTCCTCTGATGCTTTCCCAGGTGCATTAGCAGGGAGCTGGATCAGAAATGGAGCAGCCGGGACTCGAACCTGGCGTCCTTATAGGATGCCCGCTCTGCAGGCAGAGACTTCACCTCTGCCGCAGCGCCAGCCCCTCCTCTGATGGCCAGATGGGGCAGAAATGCTTGGCTCTGGTCTTCACCCTTCGGGAAGGTTCTGGCATCTGAGCGCCCGTCAGTGGGGGATGGGATGGTTGCAAGTGGGTGTCCACATCGCACGCTGGTGTCACCGTTCTGCGAAGCTGGGGCCGCCCTGTGTCCTCCCCGAGTGGGGGTGCATGGGTGGGCCCCGGTGACTGGCAGGCGGGTCTCTCTAAGGCCTGTCCATCAGCCCTTGGTGCGCTTGGCCTGGCGGCTGCTGGCAGCCCGGGAGAGCAGGGAGCCGGCCTTTGCTGGCAGCGGCTGCAGCGCCGCCCCCGGCTGCCTGCAGAGCAGGTGCCCCGGCTCCCGCCAGGCCTGTCTCTACCTCTCTGACTTAATTTGGGGTGCCACCTGCCTTCTGATTCATGACTGCAGGCCAGGAGCCACTTCACGGAGAAGCAGCCCTTGTTGGGGGGGGGGGGTTTCTAAGCTTCGGCCCACTTTACCTCTGAGGATTTTCATGTGACCCTTTAAGGTCAGCAAGGTCGCAGCTGCTCTTCCTGGGACTGAGACCAGGGCCTGGGCAGGGCCGGGAGCCCCGGGCTGCTTCTCCCGCCCTGCCCCAGGCACGGCAGCTCGGCTGACCTGGTCCAAGCCTCTC
Organism: Oryctolagus cuniculus; assembly: GCF_964237555.1. Lineage (NCBI taxonomy): Eukaryota > Metazoa > Chordata > Mammalia > Lagomorpha > Leporidae > Oryctolagus > Oryctolagus cuniculus. The sequence continues at coordinate 5,861,612 of NC_091446.1, forward strand.
CACCAAGCTGGTCGTTTCTCCACAGAGGAGTCCTCGCCCCTGCCTCTTCTGTTTCCCTGTGGAACCCTCAAAAGAGAAGTCCTGCCCACAGTGCTCAAGGAGCAAGGTGAGGCCGCGCGCGGCACCTGACTCCCGGCCTCTGAGAGCCGCCCGCGTGCCGGGCTGCCCGGCACCACGAGCCCTGTGCGTGGGATTCGGGCTGCCCGGCGCCACGAGCCCTGTGCGTGGGATTCATGGAGTGGCCAGGGACAGGCCTGCGGGACAAGCTCACAAACCTGGGGACCAGAGGTGCGCACGGGTCCGAGTGAGGCCCCTGTGCCGACTCCGCCTCCTCCTCGCCAGGAGCTGCCCGCAGTGTTCAGCAGGCTGCAGAGGGCCGTGCAGGGCTGCGTGGCCCCAGTGGGGGGTTGTGGGCTGGGGGGCTCCGTCGCATTCCCAGCACGGTGAAGTCTTTCTGGTTCCGATTGCACCAGGGGTTCCGATGGAAAGCATAACTGTCTACGAGACAGTTCCACACCCTGGCATCCGAGGGAACCTGGACAGCTACTATTCCAAGCAGGTACGCCGTGGCGCCACAGAGCTGGCAGGGCCCCAGGCTGGTGGGGGGAGGGGACGAGCTGGCAGACTGGCTGTGCACGAGGTTCCTGGTCCCCAGCCGTGTGGGTGAGGCCGTGGGCTTCCCGAGGCTCCGTCTCTGCCTGGGCAGGAGAGACCCTGCGTGGCGCGTTTACAGGATTAAGGGAGATCATTTCCACCAAGCTCTCGGTCTAGCTCAGGTGTATACAGACCTCAACTAAGCAGCGGCCGTGTGTTGCCCCGGCCTCCATCGTGTGGGAGCTGTGGGGCTGGGCCACGCGGGGAAGAGCCTGCGGTGCCCTCTCTGGGGTCTGCCTTGAGTTGGGGTGGCCTCAGGCGGGGGCGTGGAGAGCTCTTGTTGGAGCCGATGGACGCCAGACGCCTTCAGCATTCACGTTCGATGCTGTCCCAGAGCCGGCTTCCACCCTGACCCTGGGGGTGGTGGTGGGGGACCACCGGGGCAACCATGTGCAGGAATGCCACGCAGCCCGCCTGTCTGCTGAATGCATTGTCGGTAGGGAACCAGCGCTGCTGCCTGCTTCCGGTGCCAGGAGCTGGAGGCACTGGCCCGTCTGCCGGGCACGTGGCCTCAGACCTGAGGGCCAGCGCCGTGACCGGGAGCAGTGCCAGCCTCTCTGCTCTTTGGAAGTCCTTCCCCAGAATCCTGCCTGGACGGAGCCGAGAGTGCCGCCGTCAACCAGGAACCACGGCCGCCGTCAGAGCTCTGCGGCCGCCGGGGCAGCAGGAGTTTCCGCGACGGAGCTGGAGCCTCGCCCCGATCTGATCTCCTTCTCGCCCCCCACAGGGCGTCCCGGACAGCGTCGCCTTCTTCAGTCCCTCTGGTGTTAAATACAGTCTCAAGCACATTGAAGAGCTGTCTGGTGACAGCGTGGGTCAGATCAAGGTGAGACGCCCGGTGGGCTTTGCATCTCCGTCTCTTTGCTCTTGACTGCTGATCCCAAGGTCCCGTGTCCCGTGAAGGTGCTCCCAGCCTGGCCCACGCCCTGGCGCTGCTTGGTAGAAGGGGAAAGGCAGCGCCTTCCTGGCTGGCGCTCCTGCACCACCGGGGCGGCCCCTCTGGCTGCCTCCTTGGCCGTGTCGTGGGGATGCACTCCCGTGCGGCCTTTAAACCTGGTCTTCTCTGCCTAGAGTTAGTGTCGGGAGCAGAGGCGCGCACGCTCCGGGCGGCACGAGGCTGCCAGGAGACGCCGGGGGTTTAAGGGGTTTTGCCGACAGTGGAACCAGGCGGCAGCCCCTGTGGGGCACTGAAGCTGTTTCCTCTTCCTACCCTGCAGTTCGCGGCCATCGGCCCCACCACAGCCCGTGCCCTGGCTGCCCAGGGCCTGCGTGTGAGCTGCACCGCAGAGAGCCCCACGCCACAAGCCCTGGCCGCCGGCCTCCGGAAGGCGCTCCCCCTGCCTGGCGGCTGCTGAATCACCCACACCCGTCCAGCTCCTGCCTCCAGCCCGAGTGGAACCACCTGGGGGTCGGGAATGGGGACGGGCTCGGGCCAGCATGAGGCCCACACGCATGTCCACGGAGCCCGGCCCAGCTGCAGGCAGCCCCAGGCCCTGACAGCGTGCTGGGCCAGCAGGGAGGAAGTCCAATAAACATGCTGGCCGCAGGCTCCCCGCGCGTGCGCCGTCTCTCCTGGGGCGTGGTTCTCAGTGTAAAGCCGCGTGTGGGGAGGACAGCCGCGCCCACCCCGGTAAGCGGCAAACCCCGTGTGGGACACGGACGCGGACCCACGGAGGAGGCAGGCGTGTGCTGTAACAGGACCCCCAGGGCCCGCCTCCTGAACGGATTTGTTCTGGAGAAACAGCCATCCTCCGAGGCTCCCGCACCTGGCAGCCGAGGAGACCGGGGCCCAGGAAGGCAGTGCCCTGCAGAAAGGCTTTGAAAATCTGCCCCAGGTTTTATTTCCACTTTTAAATCTTTGCCCAGAATTGAGCTGAGCTGGAGGAAACCTGTGTTTGTCTTTTTTTTTTTTTTTTTCGACAGGCAGAGTGGACAGTGAGAGAGAGAGAGACAGAGAGAAAGGTCTTCCTTTTTGCCGTTGGTTCACCCTCCAATGGCCGCTGCGGCCAGCGTACCACGCTGATCCAAAGGCAGGAGCCAGGTGCTTCTCCTGGTCTCCCATGGGGTGCAGGGCCCAAGCACTTGGGCCATCCTCCACTGCACTCCCGGGCCACAGCAGAGAGCTGGCCTGGAAGAGGGGCAACCGGGACAGAATCCGGCGCCCCGACCGGGACTAGAACCCAGTGTGCCGGCGCCGCAAGGCAGAAGATTAGCCTAGTGAGCTGCCAGCTCTGTGTTTGTCTTTTACCAGCCTGTGGGCTCGTGCAGGAAACGCGGAATGCTACACGCACACCCAGAGTCCTGCAGAGGCTGGGCTGGGAGGCACTTTGTGTGGGGCAGTACCACCCCCACTGGGGGCAGGGGGCCCCAGGCAAACTCACTCCTCAGAGCAGCCCTGAGGAGGGACATTCCCGTCACCCCCTTTTTTGGAGAGAGGTGATTGGCTAGGACCACACAGCTGGTTAATGGCTAGGTTCACACAGCTGGCTCATACACAAGCACACACATGCACACACACGTGCGCACGGATGCACACACATTCCTCTGTGCGTGTGTGTACCGCACTGGAATCTCATGACTCCCCTTCATTGTTACTTTTAAAAGGTACATTTTCTACATTGATAACTGAAGAGACCCGAGGGCTGGTGCTGTGGCGTAGCGGGTGGGGCGCCGCCTGTGACACCAGCACCCAGATGGCACCGGCTCAGTTCCTCGCTGCTGCACTTCCCGTCCAGCTCCCCGCTGTGGCCTGCGAGGGCAGTGGAGGATGGCCCAGGTCCTTGGGCCCTGCACCCCACGGGAGACCTGGATGGAGCGCCTGGTTCCTGGCCCAGCCTGGCTGGTGCAGTCATCTGGGGAGTGAACCAAAAGGATGGAAGCTCTTTGTCCTTCTTTCTCTGTAATTCTTTCAAATAAATAAACATTAAAAAAAAAAAAAAAAAAAAAAAAACCTTCAGACAACATTACAAAACAATAGAGATCCTAAAACCATAAGTAAGAAAGTGAGTATCTGAGGAACAAACTGGGAACCCCCAAAGAGCCCTCAGAGAGAAACCTGCCCCCCCACCCATGAGCAAGCGCAGGGCCCAGGTCTCCTGACCCGGCCAGGCTGGGGGCGTGGGGGAGGGGCGTGGGTTCGCACGTTTGCTCTTGGGCAGATGGACCGAAAGTCCTAGCAATTCAGGCAGCAGCCCTGCACCATGGAGATGGATCCCCAGGCGTGTGCGACCTGGGAGGGGCCAGGAGTTCTCGCACCACCAAGAGAGGAGGCCCTGGGGCCTTCAAAGGCGGCCTCCGGCCGGGCGCACTTCAGGGCTGGGTGAGAAATGCCTGCGAACCGCCAGCCCCCCCACATCTGCTTATAAAAGAGCCCCCGGCCAGCCCACGCCACAGGAGGGGCGGCGCACGCACTGGGCTCGGAGGGCCAGGGCTCCGGCCAGGCCATGCTGGCTGCCTCCGTCTTCTGCCCCGCCCTGCTGCTCTGTGGGCTCACGGCCCCCCGGCCAGCCCGGCCGGAGATGCTCTTCCACAGCCGGGACCACTCGGACCTGGAGCCGTCCCCCCTGCGCCGGGCCAAGCCCATCGCAGACCTCCACGCCGCTCAGGTAGGAGCAGGCCCAGAGAAGGGCGTCACCCATACCACACGTGTGTGCACACACACCCATGCACACACATGTGCATGCAGCTGCACGCAGGGCCAGCAGGCTTCCAGGGTTCCAGCAGGAACAATGACAAATCTGTGCTGAACCCAGGGGGAATCCACAGCCCAGAGTGACTCTTGCCTCCCCAGGCAGACACCCTGCGGGCCCACGTCAGGGCCCTCCCTTGGCTGCCCACCGTGCCAGTCTGGAGCAGAGAAGGGGGCCCCGCCAGCAAGGCTGGGGATGCGTGGCTGGGCCGAGCTGAGCTGCCAGCCACTGGCTTTGTGGAGCTCTGTGGCGCAGGGGGAGGGCTCCAGGGGAGGGGAGTTGGGGGCGGCCAGCGGCCTGCAGGAGGCCTTCCCCGGCCTGCCTCACGCCCTCGGTGCAGCTGGCAAGAAGCTCGGGGCCCTCAGATGCAGCCAGGCTGCCCGAGTCTCGTGCCCAGCTCTGGGGCCAGGCCGTGCCCCAGCCTCCTCCAGGGTGTGGCGTGCGGTCCAGCCCTTCCTAGCCTTGCTGTTACGGCCCATGGCCTCAGCCGTGGCTCCTCTCCTCCCAGCCTCACACACCAGGCCGGCTTCATTCTCCTGCTCAGTGGGCCACAGGGCCATGACTCCCATGTGCAGCCGTGTGTGTGCGTGTGTGTGTGTACGCACACCTGTCTGTCTGTCTCTCGCACAGTCTGGGGCAGGGCAGGCACACGGCTGGCAGAACGCAGCCCCACGGATTCTTCTACCTTTCCCTCCCGCAGCGGTTCTTGTCCAGGTATGGCTGGTCGGTGCCTTCGGCCTGGGGTCCCATCCCCAAGCGGCTGCCGGAGGGCCGCGCGGGTGCTGCCCTGGCCGAGGCAGTGCGCAGGTTCCAGCAGGTGAACGCACTGCCGGCCAGCGGGGAGCTGGACGCAGCCACGCTGGCGGCCATGAACAGGCCTCGCTGTGGCGTCCCGGACACTCGGCTGCCGCCCCCCGCCGCCCCCACGACACTGCCCCCCTGGGGCTCACCGAGCCCGCTGGGCCTGCAGCCCAGGGCCCGGCCAAAGCGCTTCCTGCAAATGCTGCTGCCAGGGCTGGGCAGGCAGCAGGACGACTCCCCCGACGGTGGGGCCGCCAGGGCCTTCTCCAAAAAGACGCTGACCTGGAGGCTGGTGGGAGAGGCCTACAGCAGCCAGCTGTCCGTGGACGAGCAGAGGTCCATTTTCAGACTGGCTTTCAGGATGTGGAGCGAGGTGACGCCCCTGGACTTCCGGGAGGACCGCACGGCCCCCACGGCCACAGTCGACATCAAGCTGGGTTTTGGGAGAGGTAAGAGGGGAGCGGGCGCAGGAGCCCGCCCCGTGCCCCGTGCCCTGTGCCCCCAGCCAGTGCTCCGTGCCCCCAGCCAGTGCTCCGTGACCCTGCCCCATGCCCCGTGCCCTGTACCCCGTGCCCCCGCCCCTTGCCCCGTGCTCTGTGCCCCCGCTCCTTGCCCCATGCTCCGTGCCCTGTGCCCCATCTCGCCTCGTTGCTCTGTGCACCATGCCCCCAGCCCATGCTCCGTGCTCCGTGCCCTGTGCCCCTTGTCCTGTGCCCCCACACCTTGCCCCGTGCTCCGTGCCCCTTGCCCCGTGCCCTGTGCCCCGCCCTGTGCCCCGTGCTCCTGCCTCCTCAGTGGGGGCTCCAGCGCCACCCGGGGCTTGTTCTGGGCGACACGCGTTGGAGCTGCGGCTGAGTTAGGCCCTGCATGGCTGCTGCTTTAACACTCAGGGGGAGGGAGGAGCCCCTCATTGGACACAGCACCTGCAGTGGTCACACAGACCTCCAAGGACAGCCCCCCTGCTCCAGTGGCACAGCTGGCCTCCGGGCCAGCTCACCCAGAGCACCCAGTGTGCCCGGCAAAGCACTCATCCACCCTGGCCGCCCTCCGCCCTCCTGCAGAGAAAGGGCGAGGGAGTGAGCGGGGTCACTCTGCTGGACAAGCAAGCCAGCTTCCCCATGGCCCGTGTGTGACTGGGGGGCTCAGAGAGGGCAGGTTGGGGGGCGTGAGGAGGGTCAGCACTCCCTCCCTCTACTCCATGACCTCATGTGAGGAGGCAGCTTTGTGGCGTCACCTGGGCACCTGTCGGCTCCCACAGCACCGGGCACCTCGCTGTGTCCGGCAGTCTTCCCACCTTATCACTACCGCTCAGCAACAAACTGTCTCCCCCACCAGCCCCATTCGAGGGGCCTGGAGCAGCTGCCCGCACACTGGATGGCCAGGTGCGGGGCCTGTGCAGTGGGCTCCGAGTTCCCTGGCCTCCCTCTCCCCTCCCCAGGCCGGCACCTGGGCTGCCCGCGGGTTTTCGACGGCAGCGGACAGGAGTTCGCACACGCCTGGCGCCTGGGCGACATCCACTTTGATGATGACGAACACTTCACACCGCCCACCAGCGACAGGGGCATCAGCCTGCTCAAGGTGAGGGTCCCTGGGCTGCCCGGGGCGCAGGGGCAAAGGGCAGGGTGGCACGGGCCGAGGGCTCTCGTGTGACGTGTCCGCGTCCTGAGAACGCTCGCTGGGCTCTGACAGCGCCCCGGGTCTCGCCGTGGCCCCCTTCTCCTTGGCAAGCTCGGGTCTGTAGGAGGCGCAGGCCGGCCGGCTGCAGGGCAGGGGTCAGTGCCAGGGTCACTGATGGTGCGCGCTCCCCTTCTAGGTGGCCGTCCATGAAATCGGCCACGTCCTGGGCTTGCCGCACACCTACAGGCCGGGCTCCATAATGCAGCCCAACTACACTCCCCAGGAGCCCGCGTTCGAGTTGGACTGGTCAGACAGGAAGGCGATCCAGAAGCTGTATGGTAAGACCGGGCCCGGAGCTCCCGGGGCAGCCCACCCAGAGAGCAGGAAGATGGCCAGCGCCCAGGTCGCTCCCACGTAGCTGCCCACTGTCGCCATGGCCAAGTCTCGTGGCTCAGAGAGGCCACGCCCGGGCCACAGGCACTGCTGGTGAGCAGCGGGTGCTCCCCCAGGCCACAGGAAAGCGTGCGGGTAGGCAGGACCGCCCAGCGGCTTTCTAAGCACAAGTGGGCCACCCGCGCCATCACAGCTGCATGAACCGGAAGCCGCTGGAGGCCGACCTCCAACACTAGCCATTTTTCTATTTTTGTTTTATACCAGAGAGACAAGAGATCTTCCTTTTACTCCCCAAACGCCGGCAATAGCCAGGGCTGGGCCAGGCAGGTCAGGCCAAAGCCAGGCGCCTGGAATCCATTCAGGGCTCCTGCAGTACTTGGGCCGTGGTCTGCTGCCTCCCAGGGGGTGCACTGAGCAGGCCGCGGGGTGGGAGTGCAGGAGCCGGCAGTCAGCAGGTGCAGAGAGAGGGGAAGTGGTGTCCCCCCGGGGACCGCACGGCCACCCCAGGACAAGCTCTAGTCGCTACTTCATTGTTCAGGCTGAAATCCTAGTGGCCATTTAATTGAAGTGACAAGTGACTGGGCACAGATGCCCATGGGAGGAAGCCCCTCCCCCTCTCTTCCATTTCACGGCCCCTCACGTCCATCTTTGGAGCTTATGAAAACCGGGACTCACCGATTCCCTGGTGGCCATCACTTCCTTGTGTGTGTGCCAGAACCGAACGTCCTCTCTGATGACGTCAGCCTGGCCATCCAAGGAGGCGTCAGCTCGCTATGAGGGGCGCCCTCCCCAAATAACCCTGCGTGCAAAGTGAGGCACTCAGGAGCGCCCGGGGGCGGGGGCACTGGACGCTGAGGCCAGGGCCCTCGCGCCCACTGCACAGCTGCCCCAGCTGTCGGACGTGCCCTGCTTTGAGGTGTCCGGTGCAAAACTCCGGCTTCGCAGCTGCGTCTCTTCCAGTCACGGGAACGGAGCCGGGCTGGGTTTGGCGCCGGGGACCCGAGGTTGGATTTTGCTGCATTTTAGGTTCCTGCAAGGGGTCATTCGATGCCGCCTTTGACTGGATTCACAAAGAGAGAAACCAGTTCGGGGAGGTGCGGTTGAGGTTCAGCACGTACTTCTTCCGCAAGAGCCGGTACTGGCTCTACGAGAACCGCAACAACAGGACGCGCTACGGGGACCCTGCCCGGATCCTGGCTGGCTGGCGCGGAATCCCAGCTCAGGGCATCGACGCCTTTGTCCACGTCTGGACGTGGAGGAGAGACGAGCGCTACTTTTTTAAAGGTAAAGACCAACCCACTGCTCTCGTAACCCCTGCGAAGGCTCAGGCGGCTCCACAGCGAGCAGAGGTCAGGTTTATCCCGGATCTTCCCAGTAAGGCACCATGGTGCTTGTCAAACCCACCTGGAATCCGATGCTGGCGTCTGCAGGAGTCGGGGTGAGGCCCAGGCTGGGGGCGACCCAGAAAAGGGTGCCTGGAACGCCGCGGCAGGGGCATGGGGGCTCAGAGACCAGCCGCGGGGCGGAGCCTGGGAGCTGGGATTGGGGACTGCACATCCGCGATCCTGACCACGGAGAGCCTCTGACGCCAGGGCAGGGGCCAGCTTCTGGACAGGGAAATCAGTGTCCGGCTGCGAGGCGGTGGGCTGGGGCTCCGGGTGACCGTGCCCAGGGCAGGTTGGGGCTGTCCTGCCCCTGTGTCCTCTGATTCACAGAGCACATTCCAGCCCCAAACACCGCTTGCCCCGCCCCCAGAAATCAGCTGAGCCCTCCCCCACCTGAATCCCGTGAAGGGCAGGAGGCTTTAAGGCTCAGCGTGAGCTTGCAAGGCCTGAGCCAAACTGAAGGAACTTCACATGCAAATTCCACCGCGGGCAGCTCGTGGATGCACTTGGCTTAATTTTCCTGCACATCACACGAAGGGAAGAGTTTTCAGTCGTCACACAAAGCAGCTGCCTCGTGGTGCACATACCCAGCTGAGGTTCGAAGTCGGGAGCACGACCTGCAGTGCCTGAAAAGAGCCCTGAACAAAAAAATCTTTTTTTTTTTTTTTTTAAATTCATTTATTTGAAGCCGGCGCTGTAGCTCACTAGGCTAATCCTCCACCTTGCGGCGCTGGCACACCGGGTTCTAGTCCTGGTCGGGGTGCCGGGTTCTTTCCCGGTTGCCCCTCTTCCAGGCCAGCTCTCTGCTGTGGCCCGGGAGTGCAGTGGAGGATGGCCCAAGTGCTTGGGCCCTGCACCCCATGGGAGACCAGGAGAAGCACCTGGCTCCTGCCTTCAGATCAGCGCAGTGTGCCGGCCGCAGTGTGCCGGCCGCGGCGGCCATTGGAGGGTGAACCAACGGCCAAAGGAAGACCTTTCTCTGTCTCTCTCTTTCACTGTCCACTCTGCCTGTCAAAAAAAAAAAAAAAAAAAGAAAGATTCATTTATTTGAAAGGTAGAGTTGTCGGGGTGGGAGATGGAAAGATCTCCCATCTGCTGGATCACTAACCAATGGCTGCAGGAGCTTCATCCCAGTCTCCTACTTGGGTGCAGGGTCCCAAACACTTAGGCCATCCTCCGCAGCTTTCCCAGGTGCATTAGCAGGGAGCAGGAGCAGAAGTGGAGCAGCCAGGACTCGAACCAGTGTTGCAGGTGGTGGCTTAACCTGGTATGCCACAACTCTGGCCCCCACAAAGAATTAAAAAAAAAAAAATTTATTTGAAAGGCAGTGGCAGAGAGAGAGAGAGAGAGAGAGAGAGAGAGGTCTTCCATCTGCTGGCTCACTCCCCAAAAGGCTACATGGCTGGAGTTGAGCTGATCTGAAGCCAGAAGCCAGGAGCTTCTTCTGGGTCTCCCACGCGGGTACAGGGGCCCAAGGACTTGGGCCATCTTCTACTGCTTTCCCAGGCCATAGCAGAGAGCTGGATGGGAAGTGGGGTAGCCAGGACTCAAACCTGCGCCCATATGGGATGCCGGCACTGCCGGCCACGGCTTTACCTGCTACGCCACCGTGCATCCCCTCAAAGAACCTTAGTCCTAGAATTAGGTCATCACCAGGGAACTGCCACAGTGTAGCTGTTTTCTTCTTCGAACTGTAGAAAGTTCTGGAATTTAATTTGCTGTGAATATTTAGTTCCCGTTACGGTGAACTGCACCTGTGACTGTCCAGGCACCAAATCGTGCACACGGTGGGCTTTTCCGCACACACGGACACTTAGGTTGCTGAGGAAGGAACGGCTCAAGGTGTCCTCTGGGTTTGTCATTCCCTGCTGGCTGCACGCCAAGCTTCCAAATCAGGACCAATAAGGCCGGCTTCTCTACTGCTTCAGCGCCGGCAGCCTTGGGGTTACAGAGAGAAGGGAGCACGCCCAGGGCCGCAGAGCGGAAGTCTCAGGTGCGAGGCAGGGGTGAGGGGGGCTGCCTACGCTGGCTGTCCCCTCCACCTGTAGACGATTCTAAAATACCAGAGAACGGGGTCACCGGTAATGAGGCCTCACTGACTTCTGTAAGAAGAGGGCTCACCCAGCCAGTACAGGAACAAGCCTCGGGCCGCCCAAGGGCGCTGACACGGAAAAGGGAGCCCTTGCAAACGCTGCGCTTGTTTTACGGTGTAGCTGTGACGCGTTACACAAGATGGACCGACTCCTGCGGTCAGCTCGACAGTCCTGGGACAACAGTGCGCTCAGCGGGGCTCCCCTGGGCCCCTTCCCGGGCTCGTGCATCAATGTTAGCCGGCCACATCAGGCCACATCCGGCCACACTGACGGATTCTGGTTGGCTCTCAGGGCACCACTACTGGAGCTACGACAGTGGCCAGGATCAGGCCCTCGCAGCAGACCAGCAAGGAAAACGCTACCCCAAGCTGATATCGCGAGGATTCCCCGGCATCCCAAGTCCGCTGGACACGGCCTTCTACGACCGCCGGCAGCAGCTCATTTTCTTCTTCAAGGGGTCCCTGGTGAGTAGGAGACGCGGGGTCTGGCGAGGGCCCCCGGGCGAGCAAGTGCCGAGGTGAGAGCTGGGCTCGCTCACCCGAGGGCACGTCAGAGAACGGGTGGGAAACGGAGCGAAGGGGGGAGCTGACTTTCGGGCAACGACTTTTGAAATCCATGCGTGCGGGGGGTGAGGAGGTCTCCAAAAAGTTCACGGGGAGCGTGGATTCTGGAAAAACTACGTCTACGTTTCAGAATATTTTTGACCCACAGAAACCATCTTTTAATTGCCCTCGTGGCAATGGTAGACCATTAATTAGATAAACCCTCGAGGTCTACAGAATTGGAGCCACACACGGCCCGGCGGCGGCGCCTCCCTCAGGAGAGCCGGTCTCACCGCCGGCCGCATTTGCTTGGCAGGTTTTTGCATTCGATGTCAACAGGAACCAAGTGCCGAGTTCCTACCCCGTGGCGCTGACCAAGGCCTTCCCGGCAGTGGCACCGCACAGCCACCCCGTCAGGAGGATAGACGCGGCCTACTACTCCTACGCGCACGGCTCGCTCTTCTTCTTCAAGGGCAGTGCCTACTGGAAGGTGGTCAGCGCCAAGGACAAGCAGCAGAACCCCCAGCTGCCAGCCAACGGCTTACTGCCCGAGCAGCCCATCTCCGAGAAGTGGTTCGACATCTGTGACGTGCACGGCTCCACGCTGAACATGTGAGCAGGGGAACGCAGCCGGCACGGCGCCCCTGAGGACACACGGCCCGGCTCGCCGCCGACGCGAGTGGCTGCCTGCATCGGAACCCACCGGGAAAGGCAGCGCTCGAGACTGTAGGACAGCTGGCTTAAGAGTCAACTGCTCAGGCAAAACGTAATTCACGGAATAATTCCACTAATTTTTCAGGGAAAGTTTAAAAGACAAAAAAAGCGAGCAGCCAAGGCCTCCGTCTCTGCCTTCGCTCTGCGACCCCGGCCCAGCCTGAGGGAGTCACGGGGGATGCAGCGAGCCGCAGGGAGGGACTGCGCCCCTCCGCAGCCGTCCCGAGGACTCACTTCCGGGTCCCTGACGGTGCACGGGTGGTCTTGCAGCCGCCGCACAGACTGCTGTTTCCAGCCCCAGAGCGTGAAGTCCACTGCGAAGCCCAGCGTGAGGCCTGTTCCCGCCGCGCCCCACTTTTTTAAGATTTTCTTATTTGAAAGGCCGAGTTACAGAGAGAGGGGGAGAGACACCATCCACCGTGGGTTCACCATCTACAACGTGGCTTTTAACTTTGTTAGCACAAACAGAAACTCCAACGTCACCTGATAAGGACAGAATCCGGGCCAGGAAACTAACTGAACGGGTTCAGCAGCTCCATGAGGCATTTCTTCTAAGGAAACAGCTACAACTCAGCCTCGAGGCCTTCGTCTGAAGTCAGCAATCACGCTCTGGAAGGCAGTTTTCCCCTGCAGGAGCGTTCAGGTTATCGCGTTGACAAGAGAAGATGCTAGAATCGACTTTTCTTGCTTAAAATTTTGCTCTTGCCCAAACGGCTGCTGCTCAGCGGAGAAGGGCGAGGGCCGAGAGCAGGGCCTTCCCGAGCTCCTCTGCCCCCCACCGACGCGGTCCAGGGGCCTGCCCAGGGCTGCTGCCCGCAACAGCGCACTGGGGCTTCAGGCACAACTGTAAACGCTTCCTTCATGAAGTTTTGCAAATGGAGGAAACTGGCCCAAGGGCAAGGCAATGCCCACACTAAGGAAGCAGACAAACGGCAAAGGAGAATTCTGCCAGGCCGCACGGGTCAGCGCGCTGTCGTGCCAACAGCTGACGATCAAGAAAGCGATTTGCAAAATCCAACCTAGACCAGTTTAGGGCAGACAGCTCTCCAGTGCGGTTCAGATCCTTCGGAGGTGTGCCAGCGGCGACTCCCCGCACCCAGGCCCGGGCCGGCACGCAGGGTGCCAGACCGTTACCACAACCAGAGAGCCCGACTGCTCTGGGAATCTTCTGGAAATCCCAAGAAGACGAAAGACAAGGCAGCCTTGCAAACTGCAGGCACCGCAAACACTGCGCCTGGGCAGGAGCCGTGCGGCGGCGGCGCCAGTACACGGAACAGTCTAGAGAATTTAGTGGACCACAGAATTTTAACATTCTGATTTTACTTTGTAAGGTTTATTATTTCAACTGAGTTCAAATCATAACTCAATGTGAAGAATGTGAAATGGAAAAGTACAAAGACATTTTAAATAAATAGTTTATTTATTCAAAATAGCCTTCTTACCTTATTCACAGTTTCAAGTTTAAAATGAAGAAAAAGATAGTACCTGTTCTGGATCAGCTGTCTGAGAAGTCCAGGACAAGCGCACCCTCCGAACACGCATGGCACACGGACGCTGCACGCGGCGAGGCTCCGGCAGCTCCAGCACGGAGCTCAGACAGGGCACACGTGCTGTCCTGGACCACCCAGACGGAACACTGTACAAGTTTCTTTACCCCATTTGACCCTGTAGAATCATGTCACCCAAAACAGTCCTATCTTAGATGCACGGAGCTTAGCACACTTCAGAAACCTGTCAAGGTGAAACTGCATTGTGGTGCGGCTGTTGCCACGAGGTGCCAGGTGCTCCCAGATTCACCGCCGGGAGCTTTCCACTGGATCCCGACGTCGGCCCTTCAAAGGGAGCCGGAGATCTCGACCAAGCTGTGCGTCGTGAGAAATGACAACCGTGCCCACGGCTGTCCCTGGGTGGGGCGGGCACCCCTCCTGTTTAATGAGGCGCAGCACCAAACGGACAGGGCAGCCCCCGAGTTCAGAAGGCACTGGCGGCGCATGTGCAGGCGCGGCCCCGGGCTCGGCTCACTGCACGGTGCCACCACGAGCGAGCTGCTCCAGCAGGTGGATGACCACGTCGACTCTCTCCACCAGAGTGGCGCCCTTGCTGGCCGTCGCTCTCAGAAGCTGGGAGTAGATGTGCTTGTTGGTTTTCAGGACCACATCTTCTTCCACGTTACTGCTGGGCATAAGAACAAGAGACAGGTGAAGGCCACACCACCGCCCACCACCAGCTCAGCAAGAGCCAAGCGAACGGCCACTGCTCAGAGAAGCAGGCGTCCACTAACGCTTGCCCACGGCTGCCTTCCTCCGTCTGCTGTCGGTGGGCCTGCTGCTAGACATCCGTCAGTTAAAGCCGACGCTCACTCGGCTGACAAACACCCGAGTGCCTACCAGTACCAAGAACCGCTCTCACGCCTTCACACGATTGGGGTGGGGCCTACACTAGCAATTAAGAAGCAGAATGTCCGTGGGCCCAAGCTGCGAGGAAGCAGTGGAGACGGCCAGGGCACAGGGAGGCCATCCTGGACGACGGATTTTCCAGGAGTTCGTGGGAAAGGTGATTTGTGAAAATCACTAGCATGGATTCCAAAAACTTTTGCACCAAAAGAAACGTTTTTTCGTCCAGATTTTCCACGAACTGACAGGCCCTCGCATTTCCTCCATGAAGCCTGGCGTGAAGCCTCTCCCAGCGTTCACAGCACCGAACTAATGTGACAGCTGGGCGCCAGCTCCACCCCAGGACCAGCCAGGCCTCTGCGGACTCCTGCCCGGCTGTATGGAACTCTGACCCCCACGCAGGGGCCCCCCACTTCCCCACAGGAAGCACACCCCGGGCCGGAGCAGCCCTAACCTCCAGGCCCTGCTCCCTGCACTGCAGCACAGGGCCCCTGCTCGTCAGAGGCGCCTGTTACTTTGTGTATTTCTCATGATATTAAACCAAACCCACAGAAATGCCAAGAGGCTGTGCTCTGCTGAAGCGATGAACATTAAGATATAGCATGAGAGCAAATTCCTAAGAGAGAGAAGGCGGCCCACAGCCTAAGCAGGACAACACCTGCGAAGCCACCGCACGGTGGAGTGCCTGTGTAATCTGAAAACAAGAAACAAACTAAGTTAACTGCATCAGAATCTTCTTAGATTTCCCTGTAAAGTGTATAGAAACCTAGGAAAATTAAGACTTGAATCAGGCCCGCTATTTGTGCACAGAATCCACCTCTCGGTTACTTGTAGATGTCGGCACAGTGTCCCTGTGTGGCAACACCTGCTACACTGCTTGTTCACTACACTCCTGGATCCGCAGGTGAAGGCAGGGGCTGACTGTATTACTTCATGTCTCATCCTGAGCTGCTTTCACCCCCAAAGGAATGTACACCAATTCCCAGTGAAACAGCTAGGCTAGAAGCAAAGCAAATTCCCTTCACAAAACCACTGCTGTTTCATCTGCACATCAGTGACACATGAGCACTGAGCTGGAAACCAATAGTTTTCATTTGAAACCTGTCAATACATTCACTGTATCAGAGTGTCACATTTAACAGTCTTTGAAAAATCAATGCAAATTAACTACATGGGCCTTCAAAGAATTTTCTTCAACAGAATATGGGTAATGTGCCTACACTGAGGGTCAGAAAACCCTCCACTAAGATAAAAATTATCAGGTCATCCAGATGACTGTTACAATCATAAGAGATACTCTAAGACTGAAACTACTGCCTTAGTCACCTGAGTCATCATTTATGCAAGTCAACGAATACTGTGTTACTCATCTATATTTATATTGCCACGCTGTGGAAACCAAAACAAATTTTTAAAACTTACCCACTCTTGTGGGCAAAACAGCTGTGAGCTCCTTTGCAGCTGTGTGTTACGACCTGTACTGCCTACCATGTGCTCCGACATCATTTCTTACCATTGGTTACTAGCTGCACTGCCTACTATGTGTCACCACATGCAGGACCTACTGTGTGTTACCTGTATGACCTACTTTGCCTTGGTTCTCTATCTGCTAAATTGTAGCAAACACAGCGACACAGGCCAGGATACGCTGTAGACTTTTTTTTTTTTTTAAAGATTTATCTTATTTATTTGAAAGGCAGAGTGACAGAAAAAGACAGAGAAAAAGAGGTCTTCCATCTGTTGATTCACTCCCCAAATGGCCACAACCGTTGGAGCTGGGCCAGGGTGAAGCCAGAAGCCAAGAACCGCCTCCCAGTCTCCCATGTGCGTGCCGGGGCCCAAGCCCGTGGGCCATCTTTTCCCAGGTGCACCAGCAGGGAGCTGGACAGGAAGCAGCAGTGCTCTGATACGAAGTCAGCATCACTGGGGGGCTTCCCCTGCTGTGCCACAGCTCTGGCCTCAACTCTGAGGGCTAACGGTGTGCCTAAAACTGAGCTCTCCCCCAAACACAAGCTCTTCCAGGTTCAGAAAGCTATTCCTGAGTACTTACTGAAGGTTCTACTCCGGAGGGTTAAAGCTGGGGAACGTGTCATACCCACTCTTCCAACATGCAGGGCAAACTACCAGGCCGCATGTTTCTTGAATCCAGAGATTCGGCGGTGGGGTCGCAGGGCAAACACTAGTGTGAGATCTGAGGAGAGGCAGGCGGGCACAGGACCAGGTGGGGAAGAATCCACTGAACAGTCACTGAGCTGAGGGGGCAAGCAAAGACTGCGAGGGGGGCGCACAACCTCCAGAAGACTATGGTCTAACCAGCAGCAGGATATTAGGGGTTTAAAACACACGTAAGGGCCAGCACTGCACGCAGCAGGTGGGGCCAGCATCCCACGAGTGCTGGTTTGAGTCCCCACTGCTTTGCTTCAGGTCTACTTCCTGCTGATGTGCCTGAGAAGGTGGGGAAGAAAATGGCCCAAGGGCTTCGGCCCCTGCCCCCTGCTGCCCACATGGGAGACCCAGATGGAGTTCTTGGCTCCTGGCTTTGGCCTGGCCCAGACTCGGCTGTTGCAGCCATTTGGGGAATCAATCAATGGACAAAAGATCTCTCTCTGAGCTTCTCTCAGAATTTTTATGACAATGAAAAGCTAACACAAAGTACTTTATAAAGTTTATGGAGAGGCCGGCTCACTAGGCTGATCCTCCGCCTTGCGGCACCAGCACACCTGGTTCTAGTCCCGGTCAGGGCGCCGGATTCTGTCCTGGTTGCCCCTCTTCCAGGCCAGCTCTCTGCTGTGGCCCGGGAGTGCAGTGGAGGATGGCCCAAGTGCTTGGGCCCTGCACCCCATGGGAGACCAGGATAAGTACTGGCTCCTGCCTTCAGATCAGCGTGGTGCGCCGGCTGACAGCGGCCATTGGAGGGTCAACCAACGGCAAAAGAAGACCTTCCTCTCTGTCTCTCTCTCTCTCACTGTCCACTCTGCCTGTCAAAAAATAAAAATTAAAAAATAAAATAAAATAAAGTTTATGGAGAATAGAATTAAAAGACAAGCTGGAGTCAGCTCTGTGGCGTAGTAGGCTAAGCATCTGCCTGCAGCATGGCATCCTTGTTAGCTCCGGTTCGAATCCCGGCTGCTCTTCTTCCAATCCAGCCCCCTGCTTATGGCCTGGGAAAGCAATGGAAGATGGCCCAAGTGCTTGGGCTCCTGCACCCATGTGGGAGACCTGGATGTAGCTCCTGGCTTCTCATCGGCTCAGCTCTGGCCACTGCAGCCATTTGGGAGTGAACCAGCAGATGGAGGACCTCTCTCTCCCTCTCTGTGTCTACCTCTCTCTATAACCCTCTTTCAAATAAATAAATTTTAAAAAACAACAATTAAAAAAAAGGCAAGTCTTAACTACATAAGAAATTCACTTTTAATATTATAGACATAGACAGGAAAAGACATTAACCAAAAGAGAGCTGAACAGCTATATTAACATCAGAGAGAGCTGTATTTCATAAAGGGGCCAGTTCCCCGTAAGACACAACAACCCTGCATGTGTGTGCACTTAACAGAGCACCACAAATACATGAATCCGCAGCCCCAGTCTGCAGTACCAGCACCCCTAGGGGCGCTAGTTTGAGTCCCGGCTGCTCCACTTCCAATCCAGCTCCTGGCGTATGTGCCTGGGAAAGCAGTGGAGATGGCCCAAGTACTTGGGCCCCGAACACCTACATGGGAAACCCAGACGAAGCTCCAGACTCCTGGCTTCGGTGTGGCCCAGCTCCAGCTGTGGCAGCCATTTGGGGAGTGAACAGCAGATGGAAGCTCTGTCTCTCTTTGTCTAACTGTACCTTTTAGATAAATAAATAAATCTTTTAAAATAAAACATGAAACCGGCGCCACGGCTCACTAGGCTAATCCTCCGCCTAGCGGCGCCGGCACACCAGGTTCTAGTCCCGGTCGGGGCGCCGGATTCTGTCCCAGTTGCCCCTCTTCCAGGCCAGCTCTCTGCTGTGGCCTGGGAAGGCAGTGGAGGATGGCCCAAGTGCTTGGGCCCTGCACCCCATGGGAGACCAGGAGAAGCACCCGGCTCCTGCCTTCGGACCAGCGCGGTGCACCGGCCGCGGCGGCCATTGGAGGGTGAACCAACAGCAAAGGAAGACCTTTCTCTCTGTCTGTCTGCCTGTCAAAAAAAAAAAAAAAAAAAAAAAAACACAAAAACAAACAAAAACAAACAAACAAAAAAAACATGAAACAATTTGATAGAGATGACGAAGAAGTAAGATAAATCCACAATGGTCACTGAAGACTTCACCCTCTTCCCAGTGAACTGACAGAACAAGTGGACAGACAGGGAGAACACAGACGACTGAACACCACCATGAGCCTATGTAACCTGACAGGCACACAGCACTCTCCAACAGCAGGATCCACAGGTTTCCCAAGTACATGTGGACATATGCTAAGACAAACCACATTCGAGGCCACAAAACCGATCGACACAACATGAAGGAAGAGCACACACACAGTTAGGATCTGTGTCCCACGTGCTCCTAGCAACACTCAGGATTTTTGTTCCAGGATTATTCATCTCTTCCAGGGAAAATACTACAAACAATAGGGTGTTCACCCTCGGCAGCACGATCTTTGTGCATCTGTATTCTCAGTTATCTATGCTTCAGTACGGAGCAGCACACATGGAGATTCTTACCAAGTACAACATGTCAAGATGACCACTTGAAAGACGCAATTATCCACATAAAAGAGAAGAAAGGCTACAGCCCATCTTACAGCGTCAGCAGGTTACTCACATTCTTCTAGGTGTGACGCTGGGAAAGAAGTTTCTACACGAGGCCGGCACTGTGTGCTGCTAACAGGCAAGGCCCCGGCTCGTGGTACCAGCATCCCATGTCAGAGTGCTGGCTCAAGTCCTGGCTGCCCTGCTTCCAATTCAGCTCCCAGTGACCACACCTGGGCCCCTGCCACCTGTGTGGGAGTCCAGGGTGGAGTTCCTGGCATCAGGGTAGGCTAGCCCAGCCCTGGCTGCTGCAGCCACTTGGGGAGTAAACCAGAGGATGGAAGATTTCTCTGTCCCTTTCTGGCACTCTGCTTTTCAAATAAATAAATCTTTTTTAAAAATTAAAAAAAGTCACAAAGAATCGTTTAATTTACCTTGTTTTCTTTTTAGTTGAAGACAGCAGTTTGATGGACTGAAGGAGAAGGAATGACAGCCGAGATTCAAATATACCGAGCAGTTTGATCACCTCTTCTCGATTGAGACTGGGGGAAGAGTCAGCGGCCGGAGCAGTCTCGCCACTCTTGGGCTGAAGACAACAAACAGTTACCTGGCTGAGAGCACCTGACAACTGCAGCGGCGCAGTGAAGTGATAAGCCAGACTTCCATCAACCAGTGAACTTTATAGACAGCACACACACAGCGTACATCGACTCACACACACAGTGAAAGTCTCACACCTAACAGCCACTTACGTTTCTTAAAAAACCTTAATCCTGAAGGAAAATCTCCTGACTTCCCAACAGCAGGCGCTAACAGAGCACCCTGGGAAAGGGCACCACACGGAGTGTGACTGAGCAGGCCTAGGGAAGCCGCAGGTGGGCGGACCATGGGGCCTCGGGAAGCCGAGCAGCAGCCGACAGCAGCGTGAAGGCTGAAATGCCCAGAAAGCCGGAAGTCCTTCCAAGGAGCTGCTTAAGCCCACTCACCTCGCACCTGCTCCCAGAAAGTTTAGTGAGAACTATGAAAGGCCATGGGAAAAAGCGCAGTTCCCCACAAAGAGGTTTTGTAACTTTCTAACCAACGCCTTACTAGGAATGGTTTGAGACCTGTTAAGGCCCATTCTTAAAACGCTTCTAGAATAGAGATACACCTGCAAATTAAAGAGTTTAACAGCTCTACCATGCAAGCGTAACAAGTCACTGTTCATGTTGTGTATATGCAGAGTGTGTATGCATATGCACAGACACAAGGTATACCCACACCTACACACAGGCATCACGCCCAACACACACGGTCACCACGCAGCCTGACACACGTAGAGCAGACGACGACTTCCCCGCTCACCTGCTCGGGGTCCTCCACCAGCTCCTTACGGAGCAGCTGGAATGCATGCTCTGTCCTCACCATGATGTCAAGAGCCCCGGACAGGGTCTTCAGCTTTCCAACGTTGCTATTCTGACCTAACGAATTGGAACACAAAATGATCATTCCTCTAAATAAACAACGTTAATACAGGAATGCAGGACGTTCGTGAGAATCCTAACAAATCTTCAAATCCAACTTGCTGGAAATTTTCCTGAGAAAATACGAAGTCCAGACCAGGCAGTAGAGTTATTTCCCTGCCTCTCTACTTGGCTTTTTCAGAGCAAGAACACAACCTTTTTGAAGGGAATCAGAATCTCAAGCATTGGGTTAGAGGGGCCAGAGAGCAGCCCGCATCTGGAGCCGCCCACTGCTCACGGGCCATGTGATGTTAACCAAGTCACTCCAGCACCCGGCACCCGCCTCCAGGCCTGTAAAGTAAGTACATTACCTTTCCGTAACAGGCAGGAAGTAAGACCAGGCGAACAAGATTTCATCTTGTTCTAGGACCCCCTGAATCCTGCGAACACTACAAAGCACCCTTGCTCCTGTTCTGGGGCTTTCATTCAGGAGTCTCGTGTGCGGCAGAGGAGCAATCGTGTCCAGACAAGGTCTGGCCTTCGTGGCTCACGGTGATCTCGAAACCCTTGACGTCTCACCAGATAACAGCCTTCACCTGGGGAGCCAGGGCCACCGAGAAGTCTTCATGAGATTTTCTTACGGGGATGTGGGCCCGTGCTAACAGCTGGACCTCCAGAGGAGCTAGGAACTGTTGTATGGGCAGTTGCCATGTCTCCATGACCGAGTCCCCCAACAATGTTGGACACTAAGGCGTGGGTGGGCCTCCCTGGCTGGCATCCCTGGTCGGGGCAGTCATGCAACTTTGCTGGAGGAGGTGGCGCTGTCCGTGACGCCACTGGAAGGGGACACCTGGGACTGTCGCCCTCGGAACTCTCCTGGACTCTGCCCCACAGGCCTCTTCTCTTGGTCAGTTTGAATCCCTGTTCTTTCACTGTAAGAACAGCCTGAGTGACAGTCCTCCTCACGAACCGCCAACTTCAGGGTGACCTGGGGGACCCCGACTTTGGCCTCCACTGTTACCTTTACAGCACAAACCCTTTAAAACAACCCATTATCTTTAATACCAACGGCTGAGTGAGATTTCAGCGCAGTTCTGCATCGAGAAGACAGTGCTGATTATGCATGGAACTGCTGTTGGGGCAGCTGGCAGGCATTGGGAAGATAAACTTGAGCCACACATGCAAACTAGAGAAAAAACTGGGTAAAACGTACAGTAAACCAGAGCGTTTGTTAAGCTGGCTTACAAGACCCACAGATCTGACTAACAAACCCCCAAAATAGTCACATTCTTCGTCTGAGGCGCTAACAGTATTAACATTTGTGTCCCCAGCATCTATTTTTTTTTCCTAAAAATGATGACTTCTCATTCTAAGAAGCACAAATACAGCAGGAAATTCAAAAGATACAGTGAAAAAAAGACCACCCCACCCCCACAGCCAGAAGGAGCTTCTTATCCCGCTGATTATCCCACACACCTAGGCAGGCACTGTGTACCAGTGAAAAACAAAGTAATTCTAGTAAGTACTTCCAGAAACTGTTCAGAATAGCTAACACTCCCCAAGTCTAGAAAGTTCAAATGAGCACACAGTGAACCCCTCCTGGCCTCCCAGGTTCCCTGATCAGAGGCAACAATTCCATCAGTTTGGGGTACAGTCTTCCAGGGCTGCTGTGCCTCTACACAAACTAAGGCCTGTATTTACAGAGTTACACGTATTTTACTTTTTAGAAGAAAAAAACTAAAATGCAATCCAACGAATCACTGTACTTCAAATCATTTCTTGTCTGTTTACCACACACAGGAGATTCTTCTCCAAAGTGAGGAGTAGAGAACTTAACAGGGAAGCATGAAGTGGCTGGCACGTCTGCCCGGCCCCGGCCCGAGCAGCAACAGCCCGAGCCTTCTCCCTTTCCCCTTCCCGCCCCCGTCTATCCTGACTGCTGCCAGACTGCCGAGCACCTGCTCTGCTTAAAGGAGTCAGTGGGCACCTCCCCTCCTTGCTGCTGACTCCCACCCCCAAGTTTCCTAGGCTCGTTTGAATCTTTAATTGCCTACACTGGCCTGTCAAAATTGCTTTCACACGACTCGAAGGAGTCATGGTTGTATTTCAGCATTTCTACTGATTAAATTTAATCTAATGCATTTCTCTGAGCTTTAAAAAGCACTCTTAAAAAGTGTAGACACTTCTCCCGGTCCATACCCAAAGACACTAGCTATTGGCCCACTGCAAACAACTCTACTTACATCCAAGAGACAGCCTCCGGTCTGCCTCGCTCTAAGACAGCCCACACACCTGAGGGTCGAAGGGCAACACTTACCAGCCATCTGGAACTCTGCAAATGCCACTCTTTCCAGCTGGACTCGGAGCAGTTCGCACGGGGCATCTTTGAGAAGCTGGAAAAGCTTCACAGCTTTGCTGTAGTGGAGATCCGCCAGCACCCGGTGCTGCTTCCTCAGGTGCTCGTCGCCAACCTGGAACCAGAAACACGGTGAGAGCAAACCCCAATGCCTGGGCCCACAAAAACACTGATCTAGTTGTCCGACTGGATCCCGAGGTGAGCTGTGGTCTTTTCTTCCCCGCAAGTGTTGCTGCTTCAAGTCCTGGCTCCATTCTCACTTCACTTGGCTATGATGTGAGGCAGAGTCCAGCTCCATTCTTCTGCACGTTGTGTCAGCTGTCCCAGCGACCTGCTGCAGACCAGCCCTGCCCCGTGACCTGCACTGGCACCCTAACGCTTGCTTCTGCAGGAGGACGTTGGGCCATCTGAGCAAACTGGAGTTCTGGCTGGGGGCCTCTGGTAGCAGGGGAGAGAAATTCTCCAGATTAGGCTGGACTTCAAAGGACAACACCCTCTCAGCGTAAGGGCAACCCAGGCACCGTAAGATACTTTGTTCTGGCACCAAGCCGAGACAGGGAGACCAACAAAACAAACATAAAAATCCCCACTGAGAAACTGGGTATAAGACTCCTTAGCAGGAGCAAAGCCATCTCTGTAAATGGAGGCACCTTCTGCCTGGGCCCCAAATTCTTCCCATGAAACACGCTTGAGCAGCAGGATTCATGCAGCTGATGGTAGATTATTCCTTACAGCACTAAACTGGAATAATCAGCATCTTGGTAATCACAGAATGACTGAGTAACTATGATATATTCATGTAATGAACACCACCGAGCCGAGAAAATGAACACCTACACGCAAACATGGATGAACCCAAAACCATGCGACACGAAGGCAACAAGCCACACACAGCACACACGAGAGATCTGAGCCACAAAGCGTGAGGTGAAGACAGACACGTTCAAGTGGTAAAACACACAGAAAGTCTGAACACAGCAGAAAACCCAGGATGGCAGTTAATCCAGGTTGGCTATCCAGGGACACAGAGGCAGGGGAACACGGGGCTCTCCACAGCACCAGGCCTACCCTCAACTTCCAGGAGAGGAATGTGGGGTTCCCTCTTGTTACTCCTTAAGCTGCATTTTGTGCCACATATATTTTCTTCTCTTTCATTAAAGATTTATCTATTTACTTGAAAGGCAGAATTAACAAAGAAGCAGAGGCAGAGAAAGAAAGTCTTCCATCTGCTGGTTCACTCCCCGAATGGCCACAATGGCCAGAGCTGAGCCAATCCTGAGCCTGGTGCCTGGAGCTTCATCTGGGTTTCCCAGGAAGGTACAGAGGGCTAAAGACTTGGGCCATCTTCTACTGCTTTCCCAAGCCATAGCAGAGAGCTGGAGTGGAAGTGGAATAGCTGGGACTCGAACCTGTGCCATATGGGATGCTGGCACTGCAGGTGGCGGCTTTATCCATTATGCCACAGCGTCGGCCCCCACGTATGTTTTCTATCTACTTTTATGTGCACATTCTATTTCACAGTAAGATGGAGACCAGTCCTATAAACCCATTATCTTAAAAAAAAAAAAAAAGTCTAAATAACACACCCAAGCACAATATCTAATTTTGCAAACTAAGAATCAACCAATCACCACAGAGAAAAATACACAGAGGTGAGAAGAAAAACACACCCTACAGCAGCTAACTGGCCTCCGTGGTCTTGAAATCCGTGAGAACGTGAGCAAACCCCCGCGACACTGGCCGCAGCCAGGGTGACAGTACCTGATTCCTCAGACAACTGTGGTACATGGAAGCCAGCCTGTGGTGGATGGTCGCAGCTCGATACTGACAGAGAGGCTGCCGGGCGGACGGCAGGTCAGCGTCGCAGTACTTCAGGGACTTCATCATGGCCTCACTCACTTCTTTCTCGATCTGATGGGAAAAATAGGAACAAGCTGGTAATACAAGAATTGTTAAAATGTGTACACACTGCTTCTCAAGGAGAAGCCGGTAACAGATGCTGAGTATTTGCTAAAGTGCTAAAGGCATAACTAAGGCTGCAGACTTATTTTAATCCAGCAAAGACGTTACCTGCTCCTGAGCTTTTCTGGACAAGGGAGCGTAATCCTGCTGCAGAGTTGCCATGGTGAAGTAAGTAGTAGACAATTCCCAGTGCACGGAGTCCCAAACAGCGGGGTGTATGTCTCGTGTTCCCAAAGACCTCAGAGCTTTCAAATAATAATCAACAGCCTGCAACAGAGGGCAAAGTATGCATTTTTGACTCAGTCTAAATGTACCACATTAGAACACAACATACTTCAAGTCTATCCAGATGCTAATTTAATTGTGGAGAACACAGAGGGGACAGCGTCATGAACTGCGCGTCCCCATCTGCAGCCCGGGGTGAGCCGTCCTGCAGCACTGCCTTCCGCCTCGCGCCGATGCGTGCAGGTACAGCTCACTGTTCTTCCCTCTAAATCAAAGTTGTGCATATGACTAATGAGAAAGAAAGTAATTCTCAAATTACATCCTGAACAAGAAATCTGCCCAATTTTACTATAAAAACAAGTCCCCTGGTTCTGTCATCCCCATCCTAAAATACACAGCCACTGTATCTAAACAAAACCACACTTAATGCCATCACCTGGCAATAATTTCTACATTTCGGGTATGCAATTATTCATTCTTTTTTTCTGCATATATATAAACTTGAAAAGCAAAAAACAGTCACTTTTAACACTAATTCATTTAAATATACACAGCTTCAAAATATTTCATTACATGACCATTTCTTTCCTTGTGCCCTCCCAAGAGTGGATGTCATCTTTTGCCAAAAAAATTTATCAATCTGATAAAGGAAAGTCAAATTTTAAAGTCATGTAAATTTAAATTTTGAAAGTTTTATTATGTACATAGATTCTTTAAAAAGATTTTTATTTATTTGACAGGTAGAGTTATAATGAGAAAGAGAGAGAGAGACGGAGAGAAAGGGCTTCCTTCTGTTGGTTCATTCCCCAAATAGCCGCTACGGCCAGCATGCTGCACCGATCTGAAGCCAGGAGCCTGGTGCTTCTCCTGGTCTCCCATGCGGGTGCAGTGCCCAAGCACTTGGGCCATCCTCCACTGCTCTCCCGGGTCACAGCAGAGAGCTGGCCTGGAAGAGGAGCAACCGGGACTAGAACCCAGCACCAATAAGGGATGCCGGCGGAGGATTAACCCAGTGCGCCACCATGCCTGCCCCTGTATATACACATTAACCATTTACCTTTATAATGAATTTCCTGTTGTAGGTTATTTGCCCTTTTCCCTACCGGATTTATTTTCAAGAACTTTTTAATTCTTTATATATAAAGGTAAATTCACCTCCAGTGTGTCATGGATAACTGTCACCCCGAGATGTGGTCTGCTCTCAGGATTACTTTCTGTTGTGTATTTTCTCACCGTTCAGTTTACCCATCTTTTACCCACGCTGCTCTCCTGCCCCGTCACATAACCGAGTCCCTGCACTTTCTGTGGGGACTTTTACTGTGGTGCTTTCTCCACGCCAGCCTTTAATCCACCTGACACTGACTCTGGCTGCATCGACACAAGTCACTGGAAGCTCTGCTTCCTAACAATTCATTACGCCGTCTGCAACACCACCTTCTCACTGTTCTCAGGCGTCTCTAAGTGTGTTAATGATCTGTCTGCCCCTATGCCTTCAGCACAGCGGAACTATTTTTAGTTTCACAGTACGTAGTGGAGGAGTGGCCGGCCGAGCAGACACGTCACCTTATTGTAATACAAGCCTTCTTCGGGTGAGAATTCACGCTTGAACTCGTCGCCTGCACCACAGTGAGCCTGGGCACAGATTCGCATGAGTCTCCCCGTGTTGCACAGCAGGAGGGCAGCGTTGGTAGCATCACCGATCGACTCAAAGTTGTGAATCCCCTTTTCAAAACAAGAAAAGCTTTTTTTCCACAACTGTTGCTCTGCAGCGGACACAGATTTGCTCACTTGCAAGGAAAGAAAGAAAACAAGTGCATGAGCAGTCATCAGTGCAAACCCCACCACTGCCTCCAGACGACGGCAGGGACAGGCGTCCTGGGGGAGGCAGCCATACCACCCATCCTGACCACCGCGGAGGCGGGTGTGTCCCCTGCAGTCCTACACTGAGCTCTAATCCCAGCACCTCAGAACATGACTGTTTTTAGGATACAGCCCTTCAAGAGGCAATTAAGTTATTCTTGACTAATTTATTTGTATGAAAGGCAGAGTGACACAGAGAGATCTTCCACACCCCAGGTTCACTTCATAAATGACCACAACTGCCTAGGCTGGGCCAGGTTTGAAGCCAGGGGTCAGGAGCTCCATCTGGGTCTCCCACATGGGAGGCTTAGTGGACCATCACCCACTGCTTTCCCAGGCACACTAGCAGGGAGCAGGCCTGGAAATGGAACAGCTGTGATTCAAACCCGGGCTCACATGGGATGCCAGTATCAGAAACAATGGCTTAATCCAACTGCACACATCGGCCCCAGTAATTAGGTTTAAGTGAAATCCTAAGAGTGCAGCTCTAGTCTGGCATCACTGATGTCCTAAGGAGACAAGGGGCGTGCACAGAGGAAGACCACGAGAAGACAAGGAGGGAGGCCTCAGAAGAACCCAGCCCTGCCAGCACACTGGTCATGGACTTCCAGCCTGCAGGACTGTGAGACAACACATCTCTCCGGTTTAAGGGACCCCGTCTGTAGCACTTGTTAATGCAGCCCCAGCAGACTCCAGAAGCGCCCTCCTCAGTACTAACTGCTACTAAAACAGGCAGACAAAACCAGGAGCAATGCACCGTTGGCTGGAGTTTTAAGAGGTTACGATCGCGTTTTATCTGGTTCTTGTAGGTTCCTAACTGCCACTTCCCACACCCTCTTGGTGACTTCCTCTTTTGGAAGACACTTAAAGGCACAAGCTCTCACTAGCAATAAGCTCTGGGGGTGTCGCCTGCAGCCCGAGGCCAAGCACAACTCACAATCAACAGGCTACATGTCCAGCCTTTCCGTCTTCTCTGGTCTCACAACTCCAACTCTCGCCCTTGTGAGAACGGCTCTCCATCTGCTCTAAGCACACTGCCAATCAACTATCGACTCACACAACGTCCCATGCGTATCTCAAGCCACCTGATACGTCACCCCTGCCTGCCTGACCCACACAAGGTTTCCTGCTGCCTCCCCAGCCTGATCAATGCATCTTTTTCCCAGAAGTCTCCCAGGAACCCTCCAACCTCAGTGAGCACCTCCTCCACCACTCTCCTACTGACGGCGCTTGGACTTCTCTACAGCACTTCTCAGAGAGCTGTGCTCCTTTCTGGCTTCCCAAGTACAAGGGGGACTATGTCGCAGCCAATCTCACCCCTACACGGAGCCTGGCACAGGCTGGCTGTCCATCTGCCTCTGACTGACCAGAGGAAGCACGGAAGTGGGAATGGAAACACTCAAATGATGGGTCACAAAGGGAAGACAATGGATTTTTTCCTAATTTTACTTCTTGAGAATTTAACACTGATTCTCTAACACAAAAAAAGGCAAGTGTTACAGTTCTTTGCTTGACCTGTACGAAATCAACATGACTTTCTAATTTTCTGAAACATGCAATAAAAGGAAGAATCCAGAAACATACTCACCTACTCTCTCACTCTGTAATGCAGCAGCCTGGTTCATATAAAATACACCTATTTCATTTCTGATGTTGCCCATTCTCTTCAACACTTGTACATAGTGCTCTGGATTTTGGTTTTTTAAGTCACTAAATTGCAAGATTTCATTAGCAGCCTCATAACATTTACAGCTAACTGAAAGCTGACTTTCCAAGTCTGTAGACAAATCGGTAGCCCACGCAAATCCTTCAAAGAGAAAAAGCAAATATCAACACGAGCCTAGTGAATCCCTCTTCCTCAGCATGTCACGTGAAACTGGTCATCTAAAGCTCAACTTTGAAAACAACAATCCCTACTTACAAGACTGCATTTTCTTGGGCATTAATGTTTGATTAAAGGAAATATTTTCCTTTCTATAAATATGAAAATAATTTCCATCACCCAGATTTTTCCAGGCACGCTTGTTTACTGTACAGATTTAAAAAGCTGTCCACTGATATAAAGTAAAGCCACTCCCATCTGCCACACTGAGGGAGGGAGGGAGGGAGGGAGGGAGGGAGGGAGGGAGGGAGGGAGGAAGGGAGAGAGGGAGAGAGAGAGAGAGAGAGAGAGAGAGAGAGAGAGAGAGAGAGAGAGACTGACAGACAGCAATCTCCAAACCTCTGGCTCGCTCCCCAGATCACCTCAACTGAACCAGGCCAGTGCCAGGAGCAAGGGACTCAATATGGGTCTCCCAATTGGGAGACTCAATATGGGACCCAATTACTTGAACCATCACCTGCTGTCACCCACGGAGTGTAACGACAGGAAGCTAGAATCCAGAGTAGAGCTGAAACTTGGACCCAGGCATTGTGATGTGGGACAAACGCATCCCAACGGCAGCTTAACTGACAGGTCAGATGTCTGGGCCAAGTAAACTTTCTTTGAAATTAATGGAGACAGTTTCGGAAATAAAACGTCAATGTTCAGTTTAAGTCCCTGAGGAAGCTGCTAGATAAGACCTCAAAGTCTTAAAAATGCCATCTAGTGGGGACTGAGGAAGTTACGTACAGGACCCCACATCTGAGGGGAGGAAACGTGGCACTCCTGTTGATAACATTCAAATATATGGGGAAAAATCCTCCTCCTCCTCCATCAAGTATTTTAATTGAAATGACTATAAGAAAGGTAAAAACTAAGCATTTCCCACTCTGTCTATTAAAATAAAATGATCGTTTAAGATAGAGAAAGAAAAGCAGGCAAAACATACGCAATATCACATTTCCCCTCCTTGCCTGTACTCCTCCAGCTACGAACTATCCAAGACCTTCTGGAGGGGACATCCAGTGTCTCAACATTCTCAGAGAACACACAGGTCCCTGATACACAGAAACATCTCCTTTACTCCCTGATGGCAGTGTCCTGCCTACGTACCTGTGTGAGACGACGAGGGAGGACACTGCTGGTCTGGGTAGAACTGCCCTCGTTCCCATTCTAAATCTGAATGCTCCAGACATACAGTCTTTAAGGGCGCTATGAACCAATTAAAAATGGTGACTGCCTCATCCCAGCCCCCTTAAACATTCAGCACTCATTCAGTCCACTTTCACCAACTGCTGTTCTTTCTCCAGAGAAAAACATCCATGGCCTGGTGAACTGACTAAATCGTTATCTAGAAAAACCTCAGGAACGGAGAGTCAAGGTCAACACGACTGTCTTCAGATTTGACAGTCAGTTCTAAGATCAAGCTCATTTTTAAAATTAAGAGAAAGAGACAAAGCAGAACAATGTCAAACTAAGAAAGCTCCTGCCTTCTCTGGGCATGAACACACGCGTGAGCTGGGTGGCAGCAGCCCACGCGCGTCTCTGGCCCACCTTGGCAGCTGGACTCTCTGTGAAGGCTGTGCAGAATCTCCTGGTCTTCCTTCGTCTGGTAATGGAACTCCTCCAGGTGGGCTGCGCGGTTACTGGCGTTCTGGGCCAGCATTAGCTGGATGTCCCCACAGAGCGTCAGGTATTGGGAGAGAAACAGCAGCACTTCAGAGAGCACGTTGGTGCAGAGGCAGCAGTAAGTGTCTGTGGAAAGCGCAGGTCAGGCAAGCACAGCACGCGGCACGCCACACGCGGCACGCTGCACGCTCAGTCCAGCTCAACGCTCCAGCCACCGCGGCCAGTCCGAGTTTATCTGTCTGGAACACACTGGCTTCACGTATTTCACAATGAAGAAATGTTAAATCACCCCGAGCAGAAAACACAAGGATCAGAAGTCTTTTTAAAACTGAATTTTGTGAGATTTAGGTAGGAGAGAATCTCCCTGCGATTCTGAGGCCACCTTCTCCCCTCCCAGTGCCCACGGCACCTCCCCGGGGGCGGCGCTTACCGTGGCTCTGCAAAGCCAGTTTGATGTAGCGGAGCGCTCTTCCATACTTCTGAAGGCTCATGGCCGCATCAGACAACACGTAATAGGCCTTTGACGACTTGAGAATCAGCTGAAGCTTCATTTTATGTTGCCAAGAACCAGGGATCATTCCAGACTGACTGGAATAGTTACCCTTCTGCAGGGAGCCCACTATGACAGGGGAGAGAAAAGGCAGCATATTTTATTTAAATGTCTCTCAACAGCAACTGCTCGTCCACAGGAACACTGCACACGTAGGCTCTACTGCTAAATACTGCCCTTCACCGCTCAGACACGACGGAGGAACAGTGGTGCTTAGACTTGCTTGGGAGTTCCAAGGCTTCACGTTTCCCTGTGGTCATCAACCCTGTCCCTCTCTTGTGGGTCCCTGACGTGGCCAAGTGCATGACTGTCACCTGCTTCCTCACTCCAGTCTAGCCGTCAACCTGTCCCTACAGTACAGCTTTATTCGGGGTCAAAGTCTGTCTTCACCACGTAAGTCTAAGCTTCCTAGAATACTCCCTACGCCTCACTGTGCAGTCTTCCCTATACTTCAGGCGTGCCACCCACAGCTCACATCACCACTGCTGCTCTCTCCCATCTCCCCACGGGGCTTCCTGTCCGCTGCAGCAGAACACTCTATTTAAAAATCAACCCATCGCTACCTTTCTCATTCACCAGACGGGCACCTCTGCGTCAAGGACCAAGCCAGGCAGAGACATGGAAGTTACGTGGCTTCTCTCCTTTGTAATGTAAACACCACAAAATACAGTGAGCATGACTACAGAGAACAAACCGCCGTGGAACACGCTACTCCACAAAGAACAGCTACTCATCTCTCCCTAGCTCTAAGATTTCTCACGCTGTCACCAGCTGGACAGCTGAGAACCCCAGGGCAAGGACAGGTTCCTAGTCTCTCCTCGGGTTTAACGTGTGCACGTATTTCTTCCCTGCTGCTCCAAGTGTTATCTGTGAGAGGCTTTGTGAGCGACCTACAGAGGACTCAGGTGAAGGTCTTGCTCAACTGTGGTTGTGTGCAGGGTACACCCACTGAACACAGGCGCCCGCAGGACACAGTGCCCAGGGAATCACTAACTCTGGGAGAGAGGCAAGCCTGGAGATTCTGAACTTGAGAAGGATTTAACTTAGCAGAGGAAAGAGAGAGGAAAAAAAAAGAAAAAAGGCATTTCAGCAAAAACAGCAAAAGTCCCAGGAGAGTATACAACAAATGCCACATAAATGCTGGCAAGAGAAACCTATTCCCACCCTCCCCACCCCAACTCTTATGTTCATGAAAAGTTGAAAGGTGCAGAAAGCAACTGATACTTCAAACACAGGCGTCCAGAAAAGTGTTTTAAACAATTCAAACTGACCGGGGGGGGGGGGGGGGACAGAATAAGCTGGAAAAAATACAACTTAGATTAAAATAAAGAAGAAACTTAACACTTGGGACTCCACAGAGCACAAATTCTTCAGGGAGCGCTGAGGGACAGTGGTCAACAGTGACACTTCCAGCTCGCTAGACTATGGGACAGCAGCCAGTGCCTCGACAGGACTGACCACGGACACGCAGCTAAGCACTCCTGAGTGTGTGTGTGTGTGTGTGTGTGTGTGTGTATTTTTTGGGGGGGACAGGCAGAGTTAGTGAGAGAGACAGACAGAGAGAAAGGTCTTCCTTCTGTTATTCACCCCCCAAATGGCCGCTACCGCTGGTGCTGCGCCAATTTGAAGCCAGGAGCCAGGTGCTTCCTCCTGGTCTCCCATGGGGTGCAGAGCCCAAGCACTTGGGCCATCCTCCACTGCCCTCCCGGGCCACAGCAGAGAGCTGGCCTGGAAGAGGAGCAACCGGGACAGAACTGGCACCCCGACCAGGACTAGAGCCCTGGGGTACCGGCGCTGCAGGCGGAGGATTAGCCTAGTGAGCCGCGGCGCCGGCCAGCACTCCCGAGTATTAACTCTTCCGTCCTTCTATCTGCCCATCACAGCAGGCTCTATGACCATCTCCAGTTTGAGAGAACAAAGCCACGATTTGAAGCGAGGCAGTCGGCTGCTTTGTCTGTGCCTGTAACACTCCACTGCTTTAACCAAAGCAGCGATTTCTTAGGAGAAGTTTGCCTCCTGACTGCTGACGGCAGTGACCCCTCCCGGAGGGTACTGGGAAGATACAGGTTCCTCATGTTCTTGTTAGAAATACGGACGAAAGATCAAAATTATCCTGCCTTTTTTGCTACTGAACGAAAGGATACATCCCCCCTACTGCCCATTCAATGATGTCCTTCCCTCAACTCCTTTCAATGGGTGCCTTAATTGGCAAAAGTCTGCTGTTGATAAAGCATTAGTGTTATTATTCTATCGAAGGCCTTATTTGCACATCCATTCAACTTACTTTTGTCCAAAAACAAGGCCATCTGCTTCTCTAGCCCCTCAGGACCCCCCCTTGAGGATTCGTCTTCATATTTTAACGGGATTGGGGTGCTGGGGTCAGCTGCCGGAAGGTCACTTTCTTTTTTGATGCTGCTATCTACAGATTTTAAACCCTTTAAAAAAAGGAAAAACATTTACTATACACTTAACTGAAGGTCAACTGAAAACTAAATATAAGGCAGTATCTGGACTACTGAATACATTTAGGAGAATTTCTATTTTGGAAACAGACTTTTAAAAAGCACATCTGATTTGAAAGATCTGGGACGAATTGATTTGATTTCTACTTTACGTTACCACAGGGAAACTGCCATTTACGTGTCAGGAGCAAACTGTACTGGACAGGGAAGACCAAGCGCTCACCTCCAGAACGTAGCTGAGGACGAGCCGGCAGCGCTCTTCTGTGTCATGGCAAACCGGGAACGCACAACTGGGCTTCAGAAACAAACAGAGTGGTTAGAGTTCTCCCAGAACAACAGGTCCCACAGCGCGCACGTCCTGGGGAGGACTAACACTCTCAGCCCAGCAATGCAGAGATGTGCTTCTGCACCGAGCTCAGTGACGGGTCTGACGCGAAGGTTAAGGGACAGTTTGTTACACAGCAAACAGCTGCCAACACCATCCACGGAAATCTCACCCAACGAAGACATCACCTGGCGTATGCTGC
This sequence comes from Oryctolagus cuniculus, assembly GCF_964237555.1. NCBI lineage: Eukaryota > Metazoa > Chordata > Mammalia > Lagomorpha > Leporidae > Oryctolagus > Oryctolagus cuniculus. The sequence continues at coordinate 5,895,486 of NC_091446.1, forward strand.
TTTAAGTACTAATTCTAAAACCAATTCTATTATGACAAAAACCACAAATAGTAGTAATGTTTTAAACAAATGTACTATCAAATCTAACAGGTCAGTGTAACTCCCCTAATTAGTCCCAGTACTTGGCAACACACAATTAACAGTATCATCAATTTAGCAGTAAGTTAACACATATCACTCATGATCTCACTGTTTAATTTATTTGCCTAATTAAGGAGCAAAACCAGTTAATAACCCCCACCCTCCAAGCGGCATTACTGCAAGGCCTCTGCTAAGCACTCCGTTCTGCCGAGTCCTGGGAGGCCCGAGTCACTGCTTTCCTTTCACAGAGCGGGGACTCACACGGATGGCTGAGTGTCTAGGACCCAGCAACTAGTGGGGGGGGGCGGGGACGTCGGGACCTCTACTGCCGCCGGTGCACCGCGTTCTCCACAATGGATGAGGAATGCTGACCAAAGACCTGTTTCTGTGAGTACAGCAATTGCTCTGGACACCAGCACCAAGGGCTGCTTTTGTGAGGAGTGCGCTGACCAACACACCACCCATCTCAATCACCAAAAAGCCCCCACGCCCCTCACAATGCAGCTTCCCAAATACATGTAACTTTTGCCACCAATGCTTCTAACCAGAGAAACATTTTTTTTACTCTGCTGTGAGGTTTAAGCTTAGAGTGTCCATTTAGATGAGCCGTTAAGAACTTCTTCCTATAGTCATTTAATCAAGTATTTCCTGAGCACCTATTACATGCTCTAGGACGTGGGAGGTGGAGTGACCGGACCTGCAGGAAACTTAGATTCCACTGACAAGAGACACTGGCAAAAATAGGAATTTCAAGTATAGGTAGGCATCTTAAGGAGACAAAAAGCAAAGCATGCTGGGGCTAGGGTTGTGGCATAGTAGGCTAATCTTTTTCCTCTGACTCTGGTTTCTAGGATAATCTTTATCTTCATTTTGGGTACAGTTACAATTAAAATCAATTTGGGGGGCGGTGATATGGCCTAGCAGGCTAGGCCTTTGCCTGCAGCACCAGCATCCCACGTGAGCGCTGGTTTATATCCTGGCTGCTCCTCCGCTGATCCAGGTCTCTGCTATGGCCTGGAAAAGCAGTAGAGGATGGCCCAAGTGCTTGGGGCCCCAGCACCTGCATGGGAGACCAGAAAGAAACTCCTGGTTTCAGATTGGCTCAGCTTTTGCCATTACAGACATTTGGGGAGTAAACCAGCAAACAGAAGACTTTTTTTTCTCTCTCTCCCTCTCTCTGTCTGTAACTCTACTTCTCAAATAAATAAAATCTTAAAAAATAATAAAAAATAAAGCCACACACACAAAAAAACCCAAACCATCTTTGGGCAGTCGTCAGGAAGTCTCCTGGAGGAGGTGGCACACCAGTCAAGACTCAAGGTGTAGAAAAAGTTGCCCTGCTAGCGCTGGGGCATAGTGAGTAAAGCCACCACCTGAAGCTGCCACCATATGGGTGCTGGTTCGAGTCCCGGTTGCTCCACTTCCAACCTAGCTTCCAGCTAATGGCCTGGGAAAGCAGCAGAAGATGGCTCAAGTGCTTGGGCCCCTGCAATCATGCGGGAGACCAGGATGAAGCTCTTGGCATCAACCTGGCTCAACTATGGCCATTGTGACCATCAAGGGAGTGAACCAGCAGATGGACGGTATCTCTCTCTGTAATTCTTTCAAATAAATAAATCTTTAAGAAGAGAGAGAGAGAGAGAGAGAGAGAGAGAGAGAGAGAGAGAGGTAGATATGACCTGTAACCATGACTGTATTTCAGTGCCGGAAACAGAAGTCTCTAATGACAGACCTGGACCTGACCCCTGGAGACAGACAGCCATGGAAGAACAGTCATCGCTGACAGTCAGGGTCTATCTGGTCCTGAGGAGGGCAGAGACAGGTCCATTGTGGCCACACGGCCATGGTCACATAAAAAGTCCTGCTTTTCCTAATATAGGGAGAATGCCTCAGGTCCTTCCACACACACAAAGGGCTCCTTCCTTCTCCACTTTGATTCTACGTTCACCAAGCAACTCATATACAATTTCCCAGCAACACAGAACTCTAGAGAAGTGCTCTGGTGGGGAGACCTATCTGTGAGTGCACACTGAAAAGGAAAGTCTCTGCACAGAAAGTCACAGGCCACACTGGTCCACCACAGGCTGGCACATGTGAGTCAGCTACCCTGGGACAATTCTGAGCACGAAAAACTAACGATCATTAGACCCTGGGCCACGAAGGATTTACTACTGGAGTAATGTCATTTTGAGGCCAATATATCCAATTAGCAATTGTGTGACAAAACTTTAACACAAAATCTAACATGCTTACTCTGATCTGATGGATGGATTTGTATTTTTCTGGTACCGACAATTCTCCCACAGACTTAATGATGGCTACTGCCTTGTTATCATGCGATGGGTCAGAGCTGCTGTAGGATCCATTTTCATCACTGTCTGGCATCTCCTCCTCCTCCTCACTGTAACTTTCATCAGAATTCTCATTTAATGGAGATTCTGAGCTGTCTTCCTTCTTAGGTTCATCCAACTGAAAAAGTTCTGAAAGCATGTAATTGGCTGAAGCAATTATCTTATAAAAAAAAAAAGAGAGAAACACGCGTAAGTGATTACATCAAACCCGTCTCATCATTAAAAGACAAATTAATTCTATTAACACACAAATAAATTTTAGAAGAAGGTCTGCAAATAGGCTGTTTCTACCATAAAGAGTAACACACACAGAAACACTCCCAATTCAAGTTACAAATACCCTGGGTGAGCTCTTAAAAACCTCAGGGGTTGATGTTTCTTATTTTCTGAAATTATTCCACTCTGAGCCATCACTCTTTTTTTTTTTTTTTTTTTTTTGACAGGCAGAGTGGACAGTGAGAGAGAGAGAGACAGAGAGAAAGGTCTTCCTTTTGCCGTTGGTTCACCCTCCAATGGCCGCCGCGGCCGGCGCGCTGCGGCCGGCGCACCGCGCTGATCCGATGGCAGGAGCCAGGAACCAGGTGCTTTTCCTGGTCTCCCATGGGGTGCAGGGCCCAAGCACCTGGGCCATCCTCCACTGCACTCCCTGGCCACAGCAGAGGGCTGGCCTGGAAGAGGGGCAACCGGGACAGAATCCGGTGCCCCGACCGGGACTAGAACCCGGTGTGCCGGCGCCGCTAGGCGGAGGATTAGCCTAGTGAGCTGCGGCGCCGGCCTGAGCCATCACTCTTAAAAAAGGTAGCAAGAGTATTTCATTGGAGGCAGGCAAAGCTTTTAGGTATAGAGTGTTCTAACTAAAATAATAGCAAATACCATCCCTCAAGTGAGAAATCACCATTTCTCTTTACAGACAGTGAATCAATACAAGTTTATCTGTAACAGGCAATCACTATTTATTACATAGCATATGGTTCTAGGGGGAAGCTCTACTAGATTACAGAAGAAAAGTCCGTTTTGACACCTGTTAAAACGAGCATGTATGCATGTATTAGCATTCACCCCCTCTCCTGACTCTGTCTACCTTTCACACAAACCACACGAGTTCCATTAAATATCACCCCCTCAATAGGCAATCAGAAATTTAAGTCAGAAACTGTTCAGCCATTTTTCTGGGGAAAACTTTTTTTTCCTTTGAGTTCAATCTCTAGGATAATCTTTACCTTCAAATTGTTTATAGTTACAGTTAAAATCAATCTGGGGGGCCAGCACTATGCCCTAGTAGGCTAGGACTTCGCCTGCAGCACCAGCATCCCATGTGAGCGCCGGTTTGTGTCCTGGCTGCTCCTCTTCCAATCCAGCTCTCTGCTTACGGGCAGGGAAAGCAGCGGAAGATGGCCCAAGTGCTTGGACCCCTGCACCCACATGGGAAACACGGAAGAAGCTCCCTCTCTGTGTCCGTAACTCTACCTCTCAAATAAATAAATAAAATCCTTAAAAATTTTTTTTTTAAAAAATAAAGTCAACTTGGATCTTTTAAGAAAAACCACAGGGGCTGGTGACATGCTGTAGCGGGTAAAGCTGCCGCCTGCAGTACTGGCATCCCACATGGGTGCTGGCCAGAGTCCCAGCTACTCCATTTCCCATCCAGCTCTCTGCTGTGGCCTGGGAAAGCAGTAGAAGATGGCCCAAGTCCTTGAGACCCTGCACCCACGTGGGAGACTCAGAAGAAGCTACAGGCTCCTGGCTTCAGATCAGCCCAGCTCCAGCCATTGTGGCCATTTGAGGAGTGACCCAGCATATGAAGACACCTCTCCCTCCCTCTCTCTCTGCTTCGCTGTAACTCCGCCTTTCAAATAAATAAATAAATCTTTTTAAAAAATTATATATCCTACATACCTTTTTTGATTTTAAAAAGATACAATTAGCCTTATACCAAAAAATACCATTATCAAATTGAGACAACTGAGGACAGGCATGGTATAAAAGTATGGGGAGCATGACTGAAAGAAAAAAAGATCTACCTACCTACCTACCTACAAATCCGAGAGGCAGAGAGAGCTCCCATCTGCTGCTTCACTATCCAAATGCCAGCAATGGCCAAGGCTGAGCTAGAACTCAGTCCAGGCCTCCTGTGTGAGGGTCAGGGACCCAGGTACTGAGCCGTCAGCTGCTACCTCTCAGGGGCTGCACTGGCAGGAGGCTGGCATCAGGAGCCAGAGCCAGGAATCGAACTCAGGCACTACAACTGCTATGGGATGCAGCTGTCTTAACTGCTGGGCCAAACAGCTGCCCCAAGAGAACATTCAGTAAGATGCATTTACATACAAAAGTAGGGCTATGAGCCTTATTTACATTTAAAAATATTCAGTTACAAGGTCCATTCATGTAAATGGGTCTTTAAGTTTTCCACCTTCTTTATTTTAATTTTTAATTAGTTTTCTGCCTTCCAATAGCAATAAAACAAAGAAAAAAGAGCATCATATAAATCATCATATAAATCACAGAGCAGTATTCACACACACACCACCTTCGCACGCCTTGCGGACACACAGAGGACATTCAGTGTTTCAAGCACTCAGGAGCCACAGGCGGTTGGTGCCTTCCACCCCAGACAGCAGTCGAGAAAATGCAGCAGGAGGCTTCACTGTCTAAGCAATAACTCCCAGCACAGTGCCAGCATTCTCTGGAACACACACACAGTCTTACTTGAGGATGCCTGCTTTTGTCCAGCAACCTCACACAGTTGAGCAGCAATGTTCTAATGGTCCCGTAGTGCTTCTTATTCTGATTCTTCTTCATCATCATGTTACAAGCAACCCTGAAAGAAGTTTTTGTATCAGCGTCACTCCCTATTTGTCTCTCTCTGCAAGATTAAAATCTACACAGTTCTTGTTTCTTTCTTCCCAACAGAATGAGGGCTACAAGAAACAACTAAACCTTGTACTTTGTCCCCCCACCCCCCACAGAAGTCTTCACTATGCTTCAGTAACAAAGCTGGGTAGTATCTGGTGTGTGTGTGTGTATCCCCTCCCTGCGGCCAGGAAAACGCACAACAGATTTAAAAGACTGGCATGGCTAATGAGGCTGTGCGCTGTATGATTTTACACAAAGCTGGTTCCTCCTCGTGTTCCGCAAGGCACTCACTTGTATAAGAGAATGGCCACCGGCATTGTGAACGGGTTTTGATACTTGTCTTCAGTCTCTTCACACAGAGTAGTGAGATCATAGAGCTTCACTACATCACTGCCGCTCGCTGCAAAGGAAAACAAAGCTCACTCTATAGCAGGCATTCACGTCGACGGCTGCCCGCCGAGAGTCGGCTTACCTTTGAAGAGCCAGTAAGTGTGTCCTTCCTTGGTACAGTTAGATTTCAGAAATGATAAAATATTCTGCGCGATGTCTTTTATGACTTTTGTAGAAAAATTAGAATTTTCCAAATTGGGAATCTCTTCTGTCTTTATCATTTCATACTTCTGTAACGTAAGTGGAAGGCAGTTTAAGCGGTGACCCGAGGAAGCAATATCTGGCTTATTAAAAAGCAACCAAATAAATGTTGCAGGCCCAGCTCCGCTGTAGTCATTTGGGAAGTGAACCACAGGATGGAAAATCTGTCTCTCTCTGTAACTCTACGTTTCAAATAAATAAATAAATATTAAAAAAAAAAAAAACCAAACCAACACAACAAATTTTGCCTCCCAGATACAAAGCCTTTCTTCTACCAACGGAACCAAGTCCAGCTCCTCAGCTGCTCGCCATTATTTGGTCCTGACATTTCCCTCCTTTTTTTTTTTTTTTTTTTTCAATTAGGTCTTATTTATTTATCTTACATTTATCATGCCATGAATTCATAAGGAATGGGTTCCAGCAACTCAGGCTCCTTTCCATTGGTTCTGACAAAGTGGGCTTCTCTGGGTGGAGCAGGCTGACGCTTTAGTTGAACCCAGGTACCCTTCTCTTTGGCTTCCTTCTTCTTCTGATCATTTTCCTTCACACGTTTCAAGAAGCTATCTCTGCTCTTAGAGTGCTTAATGTGTTCAATACGCACATTTATTCTCTTGGCAAGAATCTTGCCTTTCACTTGTTTGTTTACAACAATGCCAACAGCATGCTGGGTAACATTGTAGACTCTTCCAGTTTTTCCATGGTAACATTTATGGGGCATTCCTTTTTGAACAGTACCCATTCCCTTGATGTCCACAATGTCACCTTTCTTGTAAATGCGCATGTATGTGGCCAAAGGAACAACTCCATGTTTTCTGAAAGGCCTGGAGAACATGTACCGGGTACCTCGCCTCTTTCCCTTTGTGTTCGTCATCTTGGCGAATTACTGGAAGATGGCGGCTCCGGCCGAAAGGGTCCCACTCTTCTTTGACATGAATCCTGTGTTCCCTAACTGGACTTACCAATCCCTTCTTTGCCTACACTGGTCTGTTAAATCCCAGCTCCTATTTTCCTAGATGCTCACTACCAGTCAAGACCCAGTTAAGACGCCCCTGCTCCCACACTGTCTTGACTCTGCCCTCCAGATTATCCACACTTCCGTGGGAACTGAACTTTCCGTTCTCACCTCCTGTCTGCTCTGCTTCCTCAGCACAGCACCACTTCTCACTATACTGTCTGGGATAAGCTGCCTCCCAAATGTAATGTGCTCGGCCGGCACCGCGGCTCACTAGGCTAATCCTCCGCCTTGCGGCGCCGGCACACCGGGTTCTAGTCCCGGTTGGGGCACCGGATTCTGTCCTGTCCAGGCCAGCTCTCTGCTGTGGCCAGGGAGTGCAGTGGAGAATGGCCCAAGTGCTTGGGCCCTGCACCCCATGGGAGACCAGGATAAGTACCTGGCTCCTGTCATCGGATCGGCGCGGTGCGCTGGTTGCAGCACACCGGCCGCGGCGGCCATTGGAGGGTGAACCAACAGCAAAGGAAGACCTTTCTCTCTCTCTCTGTCCACTCCTGCCTGTCAAAAAAAAAAAAAAAAAAAAAAAAAGGTAATGTGCTCAAGAAGAATTTGCTATCTGCTTTATTACATAATTTTCACTGTGGCCTCCCCTAAAACTGTGCCTATACAGTACTGAATACATATTTGTATAATGAAGAAACATGGCCCACCCCATACAGACACTCAGGTAACAGCCATGGGTTTCTGGAATTAAAATTATAGTTCTATGATTACAAATGTAGGCTTTAGTACATTTTTATATTTGTATTTACATATGTATATGTGATTGACCCACAAATTACAAGTAAAATTATATTCCTGTGACAACTAGAATTCTGATGTTACCAACTTTAAAACACTGAAAATTCAGTTTATTCACAGCTATCTTCTTTGCCAAAAATACACTTTAGTATTTAAGGCGGAAATACTCTGCCACAATCTGCATTTAGGAGATCAGAAAAGCCACAGGGTATCTTACCTGTACAATTCCATTTACATGAAAACACATCACAAGCTCCGGCACATTGCATATCAAGTTGTCCAACCAATAGTCAATTCCAGTTAGCACATTAATTGGTTTGTTATTATCCCTGAAAATATACATGTCTGGAGTTAACAGTTTAATAAAGATGTTCTGATATGAATCAGACTTTCTTGCCCATCTAAGTATTTTAATCTACTCTCCCTAGATGGAAAATGCCACACACGCTTTTCCAATGAGATAAACGCATACAGCTCAGTGGCTGTACTGTATCCAGCATCCTTTCAAAAGCTTTGTTTGTATTTCTGACTGATAACCACTAAGTTTTCAGTAACAGGGGCTGGCACTGTGACCCTTAGGGATGCTGGCATCACAGACGCAGCTTTATCCACTACACAACAATGCTAGCCCCAAGTTGATAACTTTGTATGGCCCAGGAATACCCATTATAAATATCCAAATAGCCCATGGCATAAAAACGGTTCCCCATCCCTGGTGTAGACGAAGACTGAATTACAGAGCTTTTAGCATTTGCTGACAGTGGCTCCCTCCTTACAGTGGCCTTTTCAATTGGTAGGGGATGGAAGGAGGGGAACAAACGTACAAGACAAGAGTGTCCAGACAAGGGAAAGCCATCAGAACACAGACGACAAGGGAAGAAGGCGACGGAAGAGGGATGACAGCAGCTTACCTGAGACGTAAGCTGACTGCCGGGTATCTGCCCCCTCCAAATATTGGCATGTTGGAACCAACCAACATATGGATGTCTTCAAATGTCCACAGAATATTCCGAACAAAATCATTTTTAAGACCCTTTGGTTTAAAACAGGAAATATTAGAATAAGCCAAAGAGTCAAAATTCCCCCCATGATCCACAGAAACACTAGAAAAAAAGAAGAGACAAAGGAGACAGAGTGAGTGAACCCCAGAGCCGTGAGATCACAGGGACGTTTAGACAGCATCCTAGGATCGAGCGTTCGTCTTCCCGACCCGTTCCCTGCAGACTGGGTTTTAGGTGCCGCAGTAGACCAGGGATTGGGTGCCTCAACTCGGGACACCGCGGAGCGCGTACCTGACTGTTCTCCCCGTCATTGAACAAAGTAGTCAGGTTTTGTTCTTTGGGTGCTGAGGCCACATGACCCACCATGCATGAGGGTTCAAGAGGCTCACTTCCCTGTGAAAAGCGCAAGGGTAAGGTGTGACTGTGCTGCCAGCAGCTCTTAAACTGACCTGTCTTATACCACCTACACATTGAAAGCACACCCCTGAAATCCACCCCAGTCAGGCTAATGCGAACCCCAACACGCATTCCTGGGAGGCTCGCTTCAGCAGCTGTAATTATCACAGCTACCACAGAAGGTAGCACACTGAGATCTTCCTCCAACGACAGACACTGAATATTATCCCAAGCTTTTTTTTTTTTTTGGGTGAATTTGATTACTCTTGGGTCTTTCAGCCTACCTTATCTCTACTGAACTGAACAATTCCTAGGACACCTCAGCCACAGTTTGAGACATTCTTCACCTTTAGTCTCCAGCTGGCATTTCCTAATACACGCTTCACAGAAAGCCAGTTCCTGTGACACTCAGGGTAAATTTGAGAGTCGGGTTTGAAAAATGCTGCCTACCACACTTGCTGTTGGAGAATAATGGCATTTGCTGCCATGAAGAAAACTCTGAGTGGTCCTGCAGTAGAGAAATCTACTCCACGTCTGCACACTCCAGTGCTCCCCAAACTTAATCTCAGAGCACTGGGTCATGAACATCTCCTGTGGAATACACTTTGGAGGGCACGCCTTTGACAAGAGGTAAACTCAGTCTACTACTAAATTTCCCAACCATTATGACAGACACCATTAAGAAACACATCTGTAATGTCAGTGCCCCAGGCCCGAGATGGACATGCATGTGTACTGCTTACTGCATTAAGTGCTGCTCCTTCTCACCTGTGTGGAGGGCGCCAGGGTGGCCCTGCCCAGAGTGTGTGTGACACGAGCACACAGCCTACGCTGGCTCTTGTTTTCTCCCTCAGGAGTCCTCAGAAAACTCCAATTTTCCTGATTTTATTATTTGTTTCCTCAGACAAGAACTCAACCTCCGACCCCTTCCCAAAGTTGCAGCACCAGCTGCTTGCTTTAGTGGAGTCTGGGCTCAAGTTACAATGTTCTCAATCAAGGTTTGCGTCTAAGGCTTTACCACATTTAACCTCTACTACTGCTCAACAAAGCCTCAAACTAGTATGTTCAGTTTGAGGAATTAAGGATTAGTGAAGTGATAGCTTGCAAATATAAATAAATCTCTAAATGTTAGCATTTTGGCAGTATACTGTCACAAAAAGATTCTGCTGTTGCAGAGACCATCTGGCTGTTTCCGGCCCTCCTACATCCGCACCCGTGGGGTACGTGGACCTAGAGGACTGCACAGCACAGGCCCTGCAGCCACAAAGATCAAGTTAGACCCGAGCTTGGACGTGGCAGCTGCATAACCACAGGAAACATCTGCTTCTTGTGTGTAACATGATCCCATACACACAAGGTACACATCACCAGACACACAGATAAGGCACCTGGCCTGAGTGACATTAACGCAAGCTTACTACAGTCTCCAACACTCTTAATTAAACAAGGCACGGACAGAGGGCAAGGCTGGAGGAGGAAAGGCTGGGTAAGAGGAGAGTAGTGTTTCTCTTCTGTGGCCTTTCTTGTAAGCTGAGGGTTTTGAAGACAGGGAACACTAGATGAATTCTTCTAAAAATCCCTCGTGAAATATAATCACATAGAAGAAACTGCATAAAACTGACGAAGTACAACAGCTGATTACGACGCAGGACGGTGCTGGCACCAGCACCCACCACAGCCTTCTCAGTCACCTAACAGCCCTGCCCTCTTGGTGACCGCTGTGTGTGACTTGCAGGCTGATTTCTTCCTTCCTTGCCCTTAGTTTTCTCTCTCAAAACAAACTTAAAGTTATGTAGTTTTATGGGAAAAGTTAACTATTTTTAAAGTGTACTAAAACCAAGTTAAATGTTTTTACTTCTCGCAACTATAATTTGTGAAGACAATCTGCATGAACAGTGTTCAGCATGTGGGAACACACAGTAAGGAGAAAACGTAATTTACCATGCTAAAAACCTTATTTTCATTTTCTCTGGGTTTATCTGGAGACAGACATGCCATAGTTTGTATCTATGAAGCTATTATTCCTTGATGGACACAATAAGAACAAAATAAACGAACAATAAGAAGAAACCAAGAAAACCACAGATTAAACAGACAACACATTCTCTCTCTTCCTTTCTAAGTCTTATAACTAAACTGTGCACTAAATCTCACTCATCCCGAAAATTGTTAAGGGATATTTTAGGACCCAACAATCTGACTAAAAGTTAAAGAAAGGTCAGTACTTAAAATCACTAAAAAAGCTAAGAATCTCAACGTTTGATAAAAACTATACATATGTAAAGTTAAAAATACACTGTCACAGTCTTACATAGTACTCAAGACTTCAAGGAAAAAACAGCTTAGCTGAACACATTGGCAAGCTATTTTAAAATATACTGAATGACCTGCCTATTCACAATAGCTCTTGTAAAATTCTGTGTCACAATTAGAAAATTGTGACACAGAAACGGACAGTCTTTACTTCTAGTCACGCATTGTCCCTACAACAAGCTAAGCGGCTTTGCCTCCCGAGTGACTGCGTTAGCACCGAAGTCTTAACCAACCTGACTGGAAGCGCTGGGGTCTTCCGAGACGGAAGAGGGCATCTCAAAGGGAGCAGGCCACGAGGCGCCCCCGGAGCCACTCGTCTGATCCGCGCTGGGCGACTCCTGCTGCTCCGCCGCGGACGGCACAGGCTGTGCGGCTCCATCACCATTGATGCTGGCCGAGGCAGAAAGGAAACCTCCGTGTTTGAGATCTGTAAGACTTCGTTATTATCGGTTTGTAAAAACTAGATTCCACAGCCAGGCACTCACAAGGAACACAAGACAAAAGTGAACCACAGCACGGTGGTGAAACCAATTATTACTCTGACCAAGCTTCCACTGAATTTTAGGTGGGGGTTACTTTCTCTCCTTGAGGCAGAAATAAACAAGAGGCCCAGTACCTGTAATACAAGAACTTGGAAAGAATGGCTTTCTGATACCAGTGCTCCTTACTCTTTTTCTTCCTCTGCCACTTCTGATCAATGAGTCTCTGGTAAAACTCTTTCAGCCATGTCCAGTCACCAGTCTGAAGAACAAGAGAGAGTTAAAACGGAACACATGCGGCAAAACACTCATTATTATTCCTTGGCAGGAAACATGCTTTTTGAATACTGTTTCATAAGCAAACACTCACTTTCCTAGACTCAGTTCACACCACTTCTTTAGGAAACGCTATCTTCCTTCTCTCCCTAAGCCAGGTTGGCAGAGGTGACCCCATCTTCTCCCTGACATTTTTCTTTGGTGCCTGGAGTGAGCCCTGCTTTGCACAATGTATTAAAATTACTGTGTGTTTGATTTTTTTTTTAATTTGAAAGGCAGGGAGACAGAAACAGAAAGATCTTCCATCCACTAGTTTACTCCCCAGTCTAGGCTTGTCCAGTCTAGGCTGGAGAAGGCTAAGGCAGGAGCCTGGACCTCACTCTGGGCCCCAAGCCCTTGAGCTATCCTGGCTGCCTCGCACGGTGAACAGTAGCAGGAAGCTGGACTCAAGAGTGTGGCCAGGACTTCAGTCCAGGCTCTTATAGGGAATGTGGGAAACCCAAACAGCATCTTACCCACCACACCAAATGCTTGCCCCAGAGTGCTTTTAACCCAAACAGCATCTTAACCACCACACCAAAGACTTGCCCCAGAGTGCTTTTAACCCAAACTGGGAGACGCTGAGGAGCCAGGGTGATTCATGCACTGCCACGTCTCAAGACCTTGTCCAGTGCACAGTGCATACACACAGACTGCGCGGGACTGTGGTCTTTCACAGGGAAAAACACTTCCGTTAAATGTCAATTGAATTCACTGTGACTTGTTTCCCTCTATCAAACACTGCAGGAGATCCTTTAGAACAGCCCATGGACTGGCAGAACCACGAACTCTATTTGTTATCAGTCTGCAAAAAGTTATTGTCAAAATGGAGAGTAAGCCTTGAGAAATTAAAACATTGTTATATTTCACAAGTCTCCGCCGTCAGCACACGGGGTAGAATGGTTGTTCACCAACAGAGCCGGAAGAGCTGGGCTTTCAGAAAAGCAGACGGGCTGGTGCTGTGGCTCAGCGGGTTAAGCCACCAGCTGAACACCAGCACCCCATGTGAGCGCCTGTTCGAGTCCTGGCTGCCCTATTTCTGACCCAGCTGTTAATGCGCCTGAGAAAGCAGCAGATGATGTCCCAAGTACCTGGGTCCCTGCCACCACGTGGGAGCCCCGGCTGGAGTTCCAGGCTCCTGGATTCAGCCTGGCCCACTCCTGACTGTTGGGGACATTTGGGGAGTAAATCAGCAGATGAAAGACCTCAACCTCTGTCTCTCCCTCTCTCTCTGTAACTGTGTCTTTCAAAAAATCTCTTCTTTCTCCTCTATTTTTCCTTCATTAAAGCTTTATCTGTAGTACAAGTTTTCATTGCTTTAAAGTTAATTTAAAAAACAGAAAGATGGGGGGGGGGGGTACCTTCCACTCCCCAGTTCACTCCCTGCTAGTTCACTCCCCAAATGCCTGCAGCAGCTGGAGCTGGGCCACACCAAAGCCAGGAGCAAAGAACCTCACCAGGTCTCCCACGCGGCTGGTGGGGACCCAAGCACTTGAACTATCATCTGCTGCTTCCCAGGTGTGCGTTAGCAGGAGGCTGCATGGAAGCAGAGGCGGCCCAACCCCACTGGCACTCGAGATGGGACGCGGGTGTCCCAAGCAGCAGCCTGGCCACAATGCCAGCCCCAACTTTTTGTTTTTGGAATACTGAAGTCCACTTTTGCCTTTCTGTGAAATAAAATTTTACTTCTGGTCACCCTGAGTAGCCAGAGTAGTGCTCCAAGGTCACTACCTGCGATGACCTCATGAAGAGCTCCTGAATGTCCAGCTCGTCCAGCAGCAGGGTCCTCCCGATGCGGTGCACGGCCATGCTCACGTGCGACTTGCTGTAGGGAATCTTCAGCAGCTTTTTGATGTTCTGAAGAAAATCAAGAAGAAAAACAGTTTAGAAAGACCTTCTTAGTGTGACGTGGAAGCTTTCAAATTTTAACTTCATTCCATTTAAAGTATAATAAATCTTATTCCCTGAAGGTTAAACAAATTGTGCTTTATACACAGAACTGTACACAAACACAAGGCAGACAGACCTTCAAAATCAGAATCACTTTATGAGTCATATTGCATTAAGGAAAATGACAGTGAAACATTTATTTATTTATTGACAGGCAGAGTTAGACAGTGAGTGAGTGAGTGAGAGAGAGAGAGAGAGAGAGAGAGAGGGAGGTCGGTCGGTCTTCCTTTTTCCGTTGGTTCACCCCCCAATGGCTACTACAGCCGGTGCGCTGTGCCAATCCGAAGCCAAGTGCCAGGCACTTCCTCCTGGCCTCCCATGCAGATGCAGGACCCAAGCACTTGGGCCATCCTCCACTGCACCCTCTGGCCACAGCAGAGAGCTGGACTGGAAGAGGAGCAACCAGGACAGAACCGGCGCCCCAACCTGGACTAGAACCCGGGGTGCCGGCGCCACAGGCGGAGGATTAGCCTAGTGAGCTGCAGCACTGGCTGAAACATTTATTTTTACGCAACCACAGGTGACAGTGCTACGCTGAGCTAGGCTTTAACCTATCAGATAAAAGCAACCACCAGGATCAACAGACTTTAGCGGAAACACCATTTCTAATGTTCAACTGTAACATATGCAGAATCACCCCATGACCCACTTCAGTCAGGGCTGCTGGAACAGAACCATCAGTCCTAACGCCATTCCACGCCAGTATTCTGGGGATGGTTCCCTGCGCTCTGAAGAGAAGTATTCTACAGAAAGCCACTTTAATAACAGAAAGGCATCTCGTAACCAGACAGCTCAACTGTACTTTAACACTGATTCCTCAAGGCTGCAAAACACAGCACAACCTAAAACGTCCGGCAGGACGAACCCTCCAGCCACGTTAGCCAGCAGGCGGCACTTACTTCAGAGTCGGAGACGACGTCCACGTCGTTCCCCACCGAGTCGATGAAGTCGTACGCCATGCCGAAACTGCCGGAGAGAAAGCCGCGAGTCAGCGGGGACGGACACTGCGCTCCTAGGACCCCTGCCTGCGCTCCAGTGTCTGGAATCAGGCATGTCTCAAAACGGACAGCGTCTCAGACCAGGGAAAACACAGGAATGATCAGGACAAGGGAACATCTACAGTTTAAAGGAACAAGTATTTTTATCCTCATGAAACCCAAAACACCTCCAAAGAAAATCATGCACTGTTTTATTCCTTTTTTATTCCATTTATTCTTTATTTTATCCTTTCTTTTTACTTCCTAGAAGACAGGAAAAACAGAAACATTTATTGGTATCTCAGCTCCTGGGATGGTGTTCTTAGTGATGAAACAATTCTTTTAAAAATACATATAAAAAATGCACTTTCACAAGGAAAAAGAAAAAAATGAAGCAGCATGTGACTCAGGGAGGTCCCACGCGAGGCCCGGGAAGCGGCTGCTGCCGTCGCCGCCCTCCAGTCAGACGGGACGCGCCGCACCCCGCCCCACTTCAAAGCCTGTTCTCAGGACCTGCCGGGCAAGCTTTCTTTCTCGGCTTGTCACTCGTGTGCAAAACTAAGGAAGGCGCCTGTCCAAAGGGCTGCTGTGAGAAACGCACGTCTAAAACACCCACAGGACGTCCGCAGTCAGCGTGATCGCATCACCCCTGTGTTTACGTAATCGAGCCGTGCTTCTAAAGACAGACAGTTGGGTCATTTCCAATTCTTTTGCTAACATAAATAATGCTACAAACCAACAAACTGCAAATATAACTTCTACCTCTCGGGCATAAGGAAAACGCCCACAGCCCTGGCTCAGCTAAGTTACATGAGAGTGGGGGAAGAACCGTGTGGGAATGGGGACAGCGGCAGGTGTTCTCTGTAGGGCCCGGGCCACCCCCCGGGGGTGCCTCTCTGCAGACCCTAACAGGGCCCATGGGGGGGGGGCAGTGCCCCGCCCGGGCCGGCCGCACACTTCCAGAAGGCGCACGTCTGCGCTACCCCACGCGTGCCGCTCTGCAGACCCTAACACGGCCCACGGTGCGGGGGTGGGGGAGATGGCAGTGGCCCCCAGGGCCCGCCGCACGCTTCCTGAAGGCGCACCGCTCTGCAGACCCTAACACGGCCCATGGTGGGGGGCGGGGGCGGGGGGTGAGGGGTGGGGGAGAGGGCAGTGTCCCCCCGCCCCGGCCCGCCGCACGCTTCCCGAAGGCGCACCGCTCTGCAGACCCTAAGGCAGGCCCCTGCGGCACGCCCGCGCGCTGAGAGGTGCCCCGGCGCACGCACCTGGAGAACGGCTTGCTCTTCCTGCTGCTGCCCAGCACGGTGGTGCCCGCGGGCCCCAGCGTGGCGCTCTCCCGCAGCCAGTTGGCCGGGGGGAGCTTCAGGTCCGTCTTCTCCTCCAGGCGGGCGAAGGCCGTGCGCGGCGGCGCCGAGGAGTACTTGACCACGGCCCGGCTCTTCACCTCGCCGCCGCCGAGCAGCAGGGCCGAGCCCTGGGGACGAAAACCCGCCTTTACAGCCGGAAAACCGAGCGACCTCCGCCCCGCGCCCCGCGCCCCGCTCCTCACGTGACTGCGAGGAAAAACACGCCGCCTGCGGGGCCGCGGGGATGCCCCGCGAGCAGGCCGGGCGCACGCCCACGCAGCGCCAGTGGGCCCCCGGGGCAGGACCCTGCACCCCGCGCGGGGCCGCCTGCGGGAGCACGGCCGCGACCCCTCCCACGCGCGCCCTGCGCCCCCGGAGAACCGGCTGCGCCCCGCGCGAGCGCGCACAGCGCGTCCACCTCGCCCGTCGGCTGTCAGGCGCGCGGAGGCCGGCAGGCTCACGCCCGGCTGCCCGCGGACACGCACACGGACGGGCACGCCGGCTTCGGGGAGCCGTGCCGGAGCGGCAGAGCGGCGGGAACCACGACTCGGCGCCCCGCCGCGGACTCACCTGGGCAGCCGGCTCCTCGGACTCTCCCTGGGGCAGGAGCGTGAGTCCCCCTCGGGCAGCGGCCCCGAGCGGCGGAGCCTCGGCTCCGGCCTCCTTGGGGTCCCCCATCTCTACGGTCCCGGGCAGCCGAGGCCAAGTAGGGCGGCCGAGAACCGCGGCCGGAACCCGGGCCCCGCCGCGCAGCTGCAGGCGCCGAAGACGCGCCCCGCACCGCACTTCCGGTACCTGACAGGAAGACCGGCCAAGTGCTCAGATCTCGCGAGTTTTGTTCTGGCGGTTCGGCCCCGCCTCCCGCAGCGGGGGAGCCGCCTCCGCGGCGCTGGGGGAGGGCGGGAGCTGCAGTGCGCCTGCGCCGGGCAGAGCCGCTCTGGGGCACTACTTCTGGCGGTATCTGACGCCCAAGCTCCGCCCCTTGCGCGTCGCTCGGCTTTGTGGGCGAATAGTTCTGGGTGCCCGGGCGACGGGGAAAGCGGGCGTCGGGCCGGGCCGCTCGTGGCGCTGCGGTGCCCGGTCTGCGAAGTAGTCCAGTGTTAGTAGCCCTGCGCCTTCTCGGCCTCCAGGGCCTCTCGCGCGCAGGGAGGCCCGGGGAGGGCGAGGCGGGCCCCGGTGATGGGCAGGCGCTCGCCCGGAGCCCCGGATGGGCGCCCCTCCCGGCTAAGCGGGGGCGCGGGGGTCCCCGGAAGGCTGGGCGCGCCGTGCTGCCCCTGTCCGCACCCGGTGTTAGTAGCCCTGCGCCTTCTCGGCCTCCAGGGCCTCCAGCGCGCGGGGAGGCCCGGGGAGGGCGAGGCGGGCCCCGGTGATGGGCAGGCGCTGTCCGGAGGCCCGGATGGGCGCCCCTCCCGGCTAAGCGGGGGCGCGGGGGTCGCGCGGCCCGGGGCGGGGGTCCCCGGAAGGCTGGGCGCGCCGTGCTGCCCCTGTCCGCACCCAGAGCCGCGGCGCCCGGCGAGCGCGGCCGCACACCGCGGTTCGGCGGAAAGATGTCGGGAGGCTTTTTTGAACGATTAGTTCAGCCTTGGGGTTGCTTGGTCGTCTCGTTGGCGGCGGAGGGTGACGGCTCCCTCTTGGCGGGCACCCGCAGCCCAGCTCGCCGGTGTCCAGCTGTGCGGACGTCCTTAATCGAACCACGAATTGGAGACGCTGGCCTCCCCGTGCGCTGATTTCGGTGTCTTTCGTTTTGTGTTTCCTGCCTTGCTCTTTATGGTCGGAAAGCTGGGCACAGGTGGCACCAGGAGGCTGGTGCAGTCTGGTTTTGGTTCCTAATAAATCCCGTGCAGCCAGGGAGTATTGAGAGTGTTTAATTGCACACCATAGGTAAACACGATAGACTTTTCAAAGGCAAGTGTTTAATATCCCGGTTCTATAAACTGCGGAGGCATCTCTCGATAGCATGAACTGATTGAAGGTGTATCCATTAAGGCTTTCCGTAACTTTGTTTCACTTTGTATTTTTGGATCATTACAATAAAGTGGAATTTGTATTACGTTTTAGAGACGTGTAATTGAGCGCTGGGCGGCTTTGCGTTCTGCTGTGTTGTGCAGCTCGGTGTCAGAATCGGGACCCTTCTGCGCCCTGCCAAACAGGAAACTCGGGGAACCACCAGTTAGTTGAAACGTAAATTGGGGGAGGGGGCGCCATAGGCAGGTCTATAGGAGCAGCAAATGATTTTTAGAAGAGTTGAATGCCCCGGGACTGGGCTCCTATGGGGCCCTGGGGTGTGTTGTATTTTCAGTCTCTGGTGGGAGTTTGCTCTTTGTGGTCGATGACACTTCAATCAGAAGACCGGAAGGCGGCTGCGTTCCTCTGCAGATCCAGTCTTCAAGTAAAGAGAGCTGGGAGGAGCGCCCTGCCCGCAGCTGCAGAGAGAGATGACCTCACTGAGCCTGTGTGTCCAGCTCTGCTTGGGGGTGTTGTTTCCTGCACCCCACCAGGAAGTGCCCAGCCTGGTGTAGACGATGCCTAGTGGAAACTGCCTGACGAGGCAGAGCAGAATGAACCCAGGCAGGAAGAGAGAGGACCCCAGGGTTGCTGGGGGGACCCCAAGAGCTGTGTGACCGCACACGGCTGGGACCAGGCACCCTCGGTTGTGAAGGGGAGTGACCCTGAGGGCTGCAGAAACGGCACATCTGGGGCCCTGAAGTCTACGCGCTGCGTGCTCTGCTTTTTTTTTTTTTTTTTTTCCTATTCAAACACTTATATGCCATGGGCTCTTTTTTTGAAGTTATTGTTCTGATGTAAGTGGTTGAAATATATTGTGCGGAAACCAGGGCTAATGACTTTAGACTTCCTGCTCCTAGGACACTCATGTGCTCATTTTTTTTTTTTTTAATTTTTATTTGACAGGTGAGTTACAGACAGTGAGAGAGAGAGAGAGAGAGAGAGAGAGAGAGAGAGAGAGAGAAAGGTCTTCCTTCCGTTGGTTCACTCCCCAAATGGCCACTACTGCTGGCGCTGTGCTGATCGAAGCCAGGAGCCAGGTGCTTCTTCCTGGTCTCCCATGCAGGTGCAGGGCCCAGGGACTTGAGCCATCCTCCACTGCCTTCCCAGGCCACAGCAGAGAGCTGGACTGGAAGAGGAGCAGCCGGGACTAGAACCAGCACCCATATGAGATGCTGGCACCACAGGTGGAGGATTAACCAAGTGAGCCACGGTGCCAGCCTCGTGTGTGTTCATTTCTACTTTGTGCCAGTGGCTGCTCACCACCCCCCTCCCCAGCCCCCACTCAGGATGTCTCCCTCTGGGACATTGGCCAGTGCTATCCTGGGTCTGCCTGACTCCCCAGTGTCCGATGCTCTGCCTGTTAAATGTTTGGGGGTCCAGTGCATAAAGCCACTGCCTGCAGGCCCAGCATCTCCCATGGGTGCTAGTTCAAGTCCCGGCTGCTCCACTAACGATCCAGCTCTCTGCTGTGGCCTGGGAAAGCAGTAGAAGGTGGCCCAAGGCCTTGGGCCTCTGCACCCACGTGGGAGACTG
Organism: Oryctolagus cuniculus; assembly: GCF_964237555.1. Taxonomy (NCBI): domain Eukaryota; kingdom Metazoa; phylum Chordata; class Mammalia; order Lagomorpha; family Leporidae; genus Oryctolagus; species Oryctolagus cuniculus. The sequence continues at coordinate 5,915,435 of NC_091446.1, forward strand.
GGAAGAAACGCCTGGCTCCTGGCTTCAGATTCTCAGCACAGCTCTGGCCATTACAGCCATCTGGGGAGTGAGCCAGCAGATGGAAGACCTCTCTCTGCCTCTGCCTCTCTGTAACACTGCCTTTCAAATAAAAAAATCTTTAAAAAAAAAAAAAGAAAGAAAAATGTTTGTTGAATCGGCGAACTTCCAACAACTTGTTCCTTAGCTCCGCCTTCCCTGTGCTTTTCCTTTATCCAGAATGCGGGCTCCCTGCTCACCTGGACTATGCCTGCCACTTCCCAGGGTGCTCAGCTGCCGTCTCCAAAGAGCCTCTCCTGGTACCTCCCTCTCCTTGTCCCCCAGGCCCCTCCCTCTGCTCCCCCTGCGTGTAGCACTTCATCTTGCACTTGTCACACTGCAGAAGTACCTGCTCGTGTCTGCCTGCCTTGCCGACCGAGCTCACAGGCGCGTGTGCCGTCTGATCGTCTCTGCTCCCTCTGCAGCAGGCCCCGCACCCACTGACAGAACTGCTTTAGCCCTCAGGCGATGCGGGAAACCCAGGAGGGCTGACAGCCTCTTAAAACGCTTCTCAGCATGTTTGCGATGTAAGACAGTGTGGCTGACTCCAAAATACTTCAATCTGCAAAATCAAAGCTAAAAATGTTTAATGAAGTAGCTCCAAGATACTGCAGTGTCAGTGTCATTCATTATTTAAGTCGGTATTGACATACAGTTTGTTCTATTCTAAAACAATTTGTAGATGAGACTTTCTCAGGTTGCAGAATTCCTCCCAGTGTGCAGGGTGATTTCCAGGAAATCCCAGCAGTCCTAAGCTCACTCGTCGCACACGGTATTTTCCGAAGCAAAATTAGAAATCCTCCAAAAAATTTTGCAAAATGACAATTGTAGCAGGCTGATGTGTTTTGGGGGTGCTGCCAAAACCTGAAGTGCCCAGTGCACCTGCAGTTCCTATACAGCTCTGCCAGCGGAGGAGGCCAAAGCCCAAAATAATCCTACCTCAGGCAGCATCTGGGGCTGAGGTCTTTTTGTGCCACGGTCCCCGGCCGTGACCGCAAGTCTCACACCCAGCCAGCCCCGTTCCTTGTCTTGCTGCACCTGGGAAGGCTCCTGATCCTGGTGCAGAGCTGGAAGGGGATTCGGGATTCTCAGAGCTGGCCCCTTCCTCTCGGGAGGAGAGGAACTCAGCCCTGTTGACCAGAGTGACTTGTTGGACAGCATCCGAAGTAGTAGGCAGCAAAGCTGGGGCTAGTGCCCGGGTCTCCTACTCAGACGGCTTCTGAAAGTCCCATGGCCACCGCAGCTCAGTTTAATCAGTTTCAAAATCCTCTGAGGAACGTGCTAGGAGAGCATCGCCCCTGCCAGCCTGCAGGTGCAGCGTATCTGGAGTGGTGCTGAGAAGTGTGGACTGTTAGAGTGCTAGTTTATTTTATTTATTTATTTATTTTTTGACAGGCAGAGTGGACAGAGAGAGAGAGAGAGACAGAGAGAAAGGTCTTCCTTTTCCATTGGTTCACCCCCCAAATGGCCACTACAGCTGGCGCTGTGCCGATCCGAAGGCAGGAGCCAGGTGCTTCCTCCTGGTCTCCCATGGGGTGCAGGGCCCAAGCACTTGGGCCATCCTCCCCTGCACTCCTGGGCCACAGCAGAGAGCTGGCCTGGAAGAGGGGCAACCGGGACAGAATCCGGCGCCCCGACCAGGACTAGAACCCGGTGTGCTGGCGCCGCTAGGTGGAGGATTAGCTTAGTGAGCCGTGGCGCTGGCCATAGAGTGCTAGTTTATAACCGTGCCGGCTGTGGAGCACACCTCAGGACAGTGATCTCCCAACACAATCTTCTGGGGTATAGGAGGAATGTATCTTTTGTTTATAATCTGTAAAGGGCAAAATTCAGCTTTTTTTTTAAATTCAGCTTTATTAATAGTATATGGACTGCCAGGTGTAATACACTAAGTTAAATCGGAATTTCACATAAACAATGACAAATTTAGAATGAGGATGCCTCGGATATCAGCATAGGTGTGTCCCATACAAGACGTGTGTTTATAGGGGCCGCCGCCTGCACCGCCAGCATCCCACGTGGGCGCCTGTTGGAGTCTCAGCTGCTCCGCTTCCAATCCAGCTCCTGGCAATTGTGCCTGGGAAAGCAGTGGAGGGTGGCCAAGTCCATGGGCCTCCCCCAACGTGGGAGACCCGGATGAAGCTTTGGACCGGCCCAGCTCCACCTGTTGTCACCATTTCAGGAGCAAACCAAAGGATGGAGGATCTCTCTCTGTCTCTTCTCTGCCCCACCTCTCTCTAACTCTGCCTTTCAACTAAATAAATTATTATTATTGTTTAAAAGACATGTTTATAGTGGTCCATTCTGTCTTTATCTGGGACACAGGCTGATAAAACAGCCTTTTTGGAAGCGTTTCCAGTTTGAGTGGCGGTGGGACAGAACTTGGTGAACCAAGAGCCAGTTCACAAATGAGCCTCAGTGCCACGCACCTTGGGCCAAACTTGGCATCAGTGAGGCAGGGGTGCCTGAGGAGGGACTGGTCCCCTGTGACCAGCATGCAGGCCACCACCAGCAAATGGCAGCGTGGACAGGCTACTGGATGCTGTTCGCAAGGCGAGACTCGCCGACAAAACAAGGCCTCTGCAAGAATGATTTTGGGGTGACCTTGAAAAATCTCAGCCCACAGAGAGCACAGGTCATCCATGACAAAAGCACTCACAAGAGCCAAGTTTAGAAATGAGTTATGGGGGCCGGTGCTATGGCATAGCAGGTTAAAGCCCCAGTCTGCAGCACCAGCATCCCATATGGGCACTGGTTCAAGACCCGGCTGCTCCTTTTCTGATCCAGCTCTCTGCTGTGGCCTGGGAAAGCAGTAGAAGATGGCCCAAGTCCTTGGGCCCCTGCACCCATGTGGGAGACCCGGAGGAAACTCCTGGCTCCTGGCTTTGGATCAGCTCAGTTCTGGCTACTGCAGTCATTTGGGGAGTGAACCAGCGGCTGAAAGACCTCTCTCTCTTTGGCCCTACCTCTCTCTATAACTCTTTCAAATAAATAAAAATCTTTTAAAAAATGAGTTATGTATTTCCTCTGCAAAGAGTGTTACACACTTTCTCGTCTTTCTGTGATGACAAGTAGCTGTCATTAGGATGCTACTTAGGGGCGCGTTTCACAGAAACAAACAGACTTAATCTGCTCCTTCGAGATGGAGGTGCTGTTTTCTTAATGAGCGAGAAAGAATCTGGTTTTCACAAGACTCTTATCCTAATGCAGCAAGCGTTTTTGAAAATAGATGTTTGGAAATCTTTCCAGCGTTACGCGATTTTACTGCCAAGCGTGATGTGTGTTCCTTGTATATATGAAAAAAACCTTGTATCTGCACACTTAATTTAGAAGCAGGAATTCCTAACCTCTTTCGGAAATCTTCCAAAAGGAGAGCGACTTTTCCGTATGTGGAGTTCCCGGGAGAGTGCTGGTGCGGGCGTGGCAAGCGTGGGGGAGGTGGGGGAGGCAGCAGGGCGCGTGGCCGCACCACGCGCCAGGGGTTGGGGAAAATCCTGTGTGCACTTCATTGTTTTCTTGGATCTGCTAGTTGGCCTGCTCACGTTCAGCGTGCTCAGACTGATCTCTTTGTCAACTGCCAACTGATTTGTTTACCCCAAAATGAGGCCTGCAAGACTCACTTCTCCTGGGCTGCTAGCAGGTTTCTTTCCTGTCTCCTATGTGTTACGCATCCTGTCTTCAATTTACTTCCATGACAACAGTCTATCGACCTCTCCTCTCCACGTAGGGGAAAACAAATCGCATGTGAAACAAGTTACCGGCGATCTCCCCGCTGCTGGTGACAGTACGGATTTGCCTCCTAAGAGCCTGGTGGGAATTTAGTCAAATTTCAGTTAACACCTTTTCATGATTTGTGGGCAGAATTGAAATGGGAACTTGGATTTGGTAAGCGCTGGGACTATGAAATATTTCCAAATAGGATTTTTTTCCCCAAAGATTTGTTTATTTACTTGAGAGTCAGAATTAGAGAGAAGAGAGAGAGGGAGAGACAGAGAGAAAGGTCTTCCATCTGCTGGTTTACTCCCCACATGGTCACAACGGCTGGAGCTGGGCTGATCTGAAGCCAAGAGACAGGAGCTTCAGGGTCCTCCAGTTGGGTGCAGGGTCTTCCACTTGGGCCATTTTCTACTGCTTTCCCAGGCCATAGCAGAGAGCTGGATTGGAAGTGGAGCAGCTGGGACTCGAACCTGCGTCCACATGGGATGCCGGCACTGCAGGTGGATGCTTAATCTACTACACCACAGCACCAACCTCTCAAATAGGATTTTTTAAAAACTTTATTTTTAAAAAAGACTTATTTATTTTATTTGAAAGGCAGAATTAGAGGTGTGTGGGGGTCTTCCACCTGCTGGTTTACCTCCCAGATGGCCGCAATGGCTGTTTGGGATGCCAGCACTGCAGGCTTTACCCACTGTGTCACAGTGCTAGCCCCCCCCCTTTTAAATCTTTATTCATATTTTAAATGATGGCAGCCTTTATTTATTTATTTTTTTTTTGACAGACAGAGTGGACAGTGAGAGAGAGAGACAGAGAGAAAGGTCTTCCTTTGCCGTTGGTTCACCCTCCAATGGCCGCTGCGGCCGGCGCACCGCGCTGATCCGATGGCAGGAGCCAGGAGCCAGGTGCTTTTCCTGGTCTCCCATGGGGTGCAGGGCCCAAGCACCTGGGCCATCCTCCACTGCACTCCCTGGCCACAGCAGAGGGCTGGCCTGGAAGAGGGGCAACCGGGACAGAATCCGGCGCCCCGACCGGGACTAGAACCCGGTGTGCCGGCGCCGCTAGGCGGAGGATTAGCCTAGTGAGCCGCGGCGCCGGCCTGATGGCAGCCTTTAAAACCTAACTTGGAAAGAAAGTTAAAACCGTTATATCACAAAATTTTCAACAAAGAGCTTAAAGAATAAAAATTTATTTAGACAAGAAAAAAACTATTTTTAAATATCTAATCAACCACTTCACTACCTTTTGAAAAGCATTGTGGCGTAACTGGGTAAGCCGCTGCCTGCAATGCTGGCGTCCAATACAGGCGCTGGTTTGAATCCCAGCCGCTCCACTTCCAATCCAGTTGCCTGCTAAAGGCCTGGGAAACATGGCAGAAGATGGCCCAAGTGCTTGGGCCCTTGTACCCATATGGGAGACCTGGAAGAAGCTCCTGGCTCCTGGCTTCAGCTTGGCACAGTCCTGGCTGTTGCAGCTATCTGGGAAATGAACCAGCAGATGGAAGATTTTTCTCTGTCTCTGTCTCTCTGTCTCTCTCTCTCTCTCTGTAGCTTCCAGATTAATAAATAAATCTTTAAAAAATGGTGATTCATAAACAATTCTATAGGCCACTACTTTTAGAAAGACTGCTTTATGCATAATGGTACCAAACCCAAATGCAAGCATTTGACTGAGTCAACAACAGTGAATAAGTTAACAATCTGTACTTGAATTTGACAAGAATAGAGAAAATTTAATGTATAAGGTGACGCAAAGCTCATGCACTTTCCCATTGTAACAGCAAGATTCTTGATCACAACTCTCAGATGCCTTATTTTATTTTTAAAGATTTATTTATTTATTTGAAAGGCAGAGATATAGAGAGGCAGAGGCAGAGAGAGAGAGAGAGAGGTCTTCCATCCCCTGGTTCACTCCCCAAATGGCTGCAACGGCCGGAGCTGTGCTGATCCAAAGCCAGGAGCTTACTCCGGGTCTGCCACGTGGGTGCAGGGGCCCAAGGACTTGGGCCATCTTCTACTGCTTTCCCAGGCCATAGCAGAGGGCTGGATGGAAGTGGAGCAGCTGGGACTCGAACCTGCGCCCATATGGGATGCCGGCACTGCAGACCGCGGCTTCACCTGCTACGCACAGCGCCAGCTTCTCAGAGGCCCTATTTGTTAACTCTTGTTTAATTACTGTTCAGAGGTCGGTAGCATTTAGGCAGAGTATTTGAAGCTGTGGGGAAGTCATTTCGCCTGCACTTGGGGGAATTTCTGTTCTTGGCCCTCAGTGAACTTGGATTCCCCTACAAGCTCTTTGTGAGGCCAGACTGGCTCTGGCAGGTGTTGCCTCTCCACGGAAACGTTGTGAGTTTCATGGTGTGCAGCTGATCAATACCTTAGAGCAATCCCAGGAGCTCCAGAGTCTGCTCTCTCAGGCTCGCCGAGGGCTGAGCCCAGGTCCTGTGCTGCCCCCGGAGCTAAGAGTGAAAAGGAAAGCAGCTCTCAGAGGAACCTTCTGACCCATGGGGTGGGCCTGGCCTGTGCAGACCCCGACCGATCACCTGGCAATTAAAATCTTTACAAGGAGGCTTGCCGCGGAGAGAACAAAGGGAAAACATCACTGGATGTAAAAGCATCAAGTGTCAAAGCCACCCTGTGGGCCATTTTCCTGAGCATTTCTGTAACATTTTTCTCCCCCTTGGGCAGTCACTCTCTGGGTGAACAGAAGCCCCAAGCTGTGAGCGCAGGCAGACCGGATGGACAGTGGGTGTTAGCCACACTCGACACTTTTTTTTTTTAAAGATTTATTTATTTATTGGAAAGTCAGAGTTATACAAAGAGAGAGAGAGAGAGAGAGAGAGAGACTCTCCAACTGGCCACAACAGTCTGAGATGTGCCGATGCGAAGTCAGGAGCCAGGAGCTTCTTCCAGGTCTCCCACGCCGGTGCTGAGGCCCAAGGACTTGTGCCATGTTCTATTGCTTTCCCAGGCCATAGCAGAGAGCTGGATAGAAAGTGGAGCAGCCAGGTCTTGAACCTACGCCCATATAGGATACCGGCGCTTCAGGCCAGGGCATTAACCTGCTGTGCCACGTCTCGGGCCCCACTGACACTTTTTTACCTCTGTATTTACATTTTCCTCTCTCCAGGAAGTGGAGCCAGAACCCGCAGATGCCATGATCCACCTGCACCCTTTTGTTTGCCACCCAGAAGGCAAGAACCCTGCATTTTGAGAGGGTCTCAGGCTTATCACAAGCTGCTGCGCGGAAGCTCTGACCACTCCCGCCTGCCCGGAAAGTGCTGCTCAGATCCTGGCTCCCTGGAGCTCTTGGCGATTCGGGTCCAGAAGGGGTTTTTCTAGGCGCAGAAGTGGAAAAGCCTCATTTGCATTCGTTTGCCGCTGTGGCATTTCTCCCTGGAATCTTCCCCTTGCCTGTCAACACCGGGCAGCCAGCGGGCGAAAGGACCCGCCTCATCTACATTACAAATCTCATTCTTTTAATGGTCTGCAGGTAGGGGAGAGACATGCATGCGTGCATATGTGTGTGAGGCAGAGCCTTCTCGTCGCCAGGGCTCCGGCTTGCTCATCCATCAAGCTGGCTGGACCTCATCAGTGTGGGTGTTATGAATTGTTTTGGAAAAACCTGAGTGTGAAATCGATACCGTGCTTTGTGCATCTTGGCTGTGATGAATGTTGATGATCCGATCCCAGGGCCCTGGGGGTCCTCACCATAGGGGAGGGCTCTCCGAGGGGCCATTTAGAACACAGTCATCCTGGCCTTCTGGACTGGAGAAAGTTCCAGCACGCTGGCTCCTGTGACCTGGGGGCAGATCCTTTCCCAGAGAGGGCGGGGCCCTGGGATGCAAGAGGCACCCTTCTGTCCACAGACACGCGTGGATGAGCTGAAGTGGACCCTGGCCCTTCTGTCCACAGACACGCGTGGATGAGCTGAAGTGGACCCTGGCCCTTCTGTCCACAGACACGCGTGGATGAGCTGAAGTGGACCCTGGCTCTTGAGGTGGTCCCGTTGGCACTGGTGATGTTTTAGGATGTGGGGCGTTCGGCAAGAGGCAGAGTCTGGGGTGGCTGTGCTTGGGCGGAACACTCAAGTGCTGGATTCTGTACAGGTGAATGGGGGGGGGGCAGGAGAGCTGCCACAGGGAGCGGTGGTGCACAAGACAGGGAGGCCTGTAGCCCGGACCCATGCCTGCACCTGCTGGGGTCAGCCCATGAGCTGCTGCTCCTCCTATTTGTCACCTCCGGATCTTTTCATCACAAACAACTGCAAATGCAAATTGCAGTAGGGAGACGGGAAACGGGCCGTTCTGTGCCCACTCGCTCCTTCCCTAACCCCTCCAGCACAGGGGCATCTACCTCCAAACCCCCCCCCCCTTCTCCAGACTGCTAAAGATATGAGCTCATCCTTAATGATGTCTAATTTAATCCTCCCTGTGGCCCCTTTGCTGGCCCTGTCCATCTGTCCTGTCAATCATTCTCTCAAGTCAGCCCGTCTGCTGGGCTGGCTAGGAAAAGACACATTTCTCAAGAGCGCTGTAAGTGGTTGTGAGAGAAAGGCTGGGCTGGGCCAAACACGATCTGCTTAATTTGTTTCCATTCGGCATTTCCTTATTGAATTTCGAGGAGCACCCGGATTCAAGATCCCAGGAAAACGCGATTCCTGACTCCTAGGGTGTGTGCTGTGGTCCCAGGTGGTGGACAGGGCAGCAGCAGGCACTCAGGCATGAAAAGGCGGAATGCGGAGAGGTGCAGGTGCAAGGTGCAGTGTAGGTCCAGAGGCGACGCCGAGCAGCACACGGGCCGGGCTCTGGCTGTGGGGCAGGATGCGGCAGGGCTGCAGAGCCGGCCGGCAGAAGAGCAGTCTCCAAAGAGTAACGCGTGTGTTCAGGAGTCGCCTTGCAGTGGGAATGTGCATGCCATCGTCAGCTGTGTTCACGTTCAACGAGGTTGAGGCAGGGGAGCGAGTTTTCAAAGTCAACTCGAGGAGCATTACATAACGCATTTGATTCACTCTTCCTTGGCCACAGAGTTTGGGGAGCGAGGGTGGTCAGGGATCAAAGCTGCGCCCGTCCAAGGGTAACAGCTCCTGCTCACATCCTTGCAGTATTTTCTGGGCAATTCTGTGGCTTGGTGGAATCTCCTGCAGTGTCTCTGTTAGCAGGTAACTTGAAGGTGACAGCCCTCTCTTCTAGCCTCCCCCGGCTCTGTTTTGTCAGGATTTGGTAGCAGAGAATCTAGTTTGAATCTGGCAAGTTTACAAACCCGAGGGGTTGGAGAGGGACTTGGAGGGCTGGGCGGAGGATGGGATGTTGGCGGAAAAAAAGCACCAACGTGGAGGTGGGAGTGGCAGCGGGGGACAGGGAGCTGTCAGCAGGGATGCACAGTGCCAGGGCCAGGAGGGGCCCTGGGTGGGAAGGGGTCAGCAGTCTGGCTCCCAGAACAACTCTTGGGGCCCCTCGAGCTGGGTTGCTCTCATTTCTCAATAATGGGCACCAAAACTGGTGTCCAGAAGCACGGTGGTCAGTCTGGGAGCTCTCCCGGGCCATGTCCTAGGGACTTGGTTCCTGGTTACTGGGTTAAAGGTGGAGACTGACTCCAGCTGTGATGGCATATGGGCCCTTTGGGAAGGGCTTAGCTTGGATGAAACTGCAGAGGGAGCCCCACGGCTGGACCACGGTGGCATCATAGAGACATGGACGAGGGGGACGTACACACCTACCGCCTCTCTGCTCCCCGGCTCACCGTGTGCTCCTCCCTGTGCGTGTGTCCCACCACCCATGGGTCTCATCAGATGCCAGACCAGTGGGGCTGCCTGATCTGGGCAGGGAGCCTCCAAAGCCCTGAACAGAGACAAACCTTCTTCCTCCGTAAGTAGCGCCTCAGGTGTTGTAGCTGTCGTCCTGAAAAGTCAGCCAACACAGTGACCCTTAAAAAGAAACTCCAGGGCGCTAAGGTTCTGCCTGCAGCACAGGCATCCCATATGGGCACCAGTTCGAGTCCCGGCTGCTCCACTTCTGATCCAGCTCTCTGCTATGGCCTGGGAAAGCAGTGGAATATGGCCCGGGTGCTTGGACCCCTGCTCCTGCGTGGGAGACCTGGATGAAGCGCCTGGCTCCTGGCTTCGGATCTGTCCAGCTCTGGCCGTTGCAGCCATTTGGGGAGTGAACCAGAGGATGGAAGACCTCTCTGTCTCTTCTTCTCTCCTCTCAAATAAATAACTAAAAATAGATTTATTTAAAAAAAAAAAGAAACTTTAGGCTACCATTGGGGAACTGACGGAAATCAAAGAGGGCTTGATGGAAAGCAGGCGGCAGGGGTGACACAGGAAACCTCAGGCAGGTGCCTAACAGGTGCCTCCCTAACTCAGCTACCTAGCACACAGCAGACTACAGGTCAGCCGGCCAGGCAGCGCATGATTTTTTCTTTTTTTTTCTTTTTTCTTTTTTTCTTTTTTGACAGGCAGAGTGGACAGTGAGAGAGAGAGAGAGAGAGAGAGAGAGAGAAAGGTCTTCCTTCCCTTGGTTAACTCCCCAATGGCTGCTACGGCCGGCACTGCACCGATCTGAAGCCAGGAGCCAGGAGCTTCCTCCCCGTCTCCCATGCGGGTGCAGGGCCCAAGCACTTGGGCCATCCTCCTCTGCACTCCTGGGCCACAGCAGAGAGCTGGACTGGAAGAGGAGCAAACGGGATAGAACTGGTGCCCCAACCAGGACTGGAACCCAGAGTGCCGGTGCCGCAGGTGGAGGATTAGCCTAGTGAGCCGCGGCGCTGGCTTTTTTTTTTTTTTTTTTTTTTTTTTTTTTTTTAAAGCACATGAGTTTCTTCAGCCTACAAACGGAGTTTGTGACTCCTGCCACTTAAAATGGAAGCGAAGGCCTAGTCCTCTTCTGCGGATTTCTGAACATACATACGGGTGGTTCTTTTGTTTGTTTTTGCCTCTGCTAATGAAGAAAATACACGGACAGAAAAGTCCTCGCCCTGCTGCCATGAGAGGGATAACAAGGAAGATGGAAAACCTTGGCAGAGGCTTGGGTTCATAACTGAAACTGAATGCTCACTTGTCTCAAAAGAACAACGTTTGCATCACAAACGGAAGCTCATTTATTAAAATCCAAACTATAGCAAAGAGTGCAGACACAGGAGAAGCTGTTGCCCCACCGGAAGAGCGCCATCTTCCGTCCCTTGGTGTCAGACACAGGCGTGGGGTACGTTTTCAACCCTGAGCAACTTCCCTAGCCCATCACTGCCCCTGCGCCATTCACCACGCTTACCCGAGGGCTGGGGCGGCCGCTGTCACAGCTGCGCTGACACCCACTGTCAATCCTCCTTTGAACTCAGCTTTAAGAAGTCGGGCAGGGGATCATCTCAATGTGGAGAACAGATACAAAGTTTATTCTCAGCCGAGTGTGAAACAAAGTCTGTGCTAGCATTTGCAGGGCCTGGGGAGGCCTGCACAGCATATGTCTAAATATTTAAAGTTTTTACAGATCAAGCTAACTAATTGTTAAATACAATATGTTCTATCCTCCTTTCCTGATAAATACATCTTCCTAACAGCCACCCCTTGGGAACTGTTCAGTAAAATCTGTTGCATCCTATTACCTGCTACAGCTTCCGCTGGGCTGGCCCTCAGGGTAGAGGGGGAGGGTACACCGGGTCCCCTGGGGGACTCGGAGCCCTTAGGGCAGGACCTGGAGCCCCAGGTTAGGTTGTTTCTTCACCCTGGATGGAGAGGGGTGTGTGGCCAGAGAATGCCAGCGTGGAGCCTTGGCCTTGTGGGGCCCGGGCTAGCCCCAGTAGAGCAAGCCCTGCCCTACTTGCTGTGTGCAGGTCCTGCGCCCTGAGAGCCCAAGGATACATGACGACAGCCTGGCTGGCAGGGACTGTCACGCGAGTGTTCCCCAAAATGGAAGCGGCCAGCCGCGAGCTGACTCCACCAGCGAAGTCCGGAGGAGAGAACTGTGCCAAAAAGAAGGCAGACGAGACCTGCAGGCAGAGCCAAAGCAGGGGCCAAGCCCAAGTGGCAGTGGGTGGGCGGCCAGGGAGACGGAGGGCAGGCTGCGACCGAAGCAGCCCGGAGCTGAGGTGTGACATGGATGGACAGGAGGGTGGGCACGGCCAGGAAAGGCCTCCGTGGCCTTGAAGAAACCTAGGTTCATTAGCAGGGCAAGGCACCAGCCAGGGCCACACGGTCGGGGGACGTCAGCTCCTGTGAGTCGCTTCAGGCTGGGCGTGACTGTTCTTTGGGTCAGTCGGGCGGTGCAGGAGACGGAGAGGCAGACGGGCCTCTGGGCAGGACCAGGGTGGAGAACCGTGTGAGTGGTGATGGGGCCACTGGCTGCATGAATGGGAGGGAGGGGCTGGGAGGACTGAGGGGTCGGCACCGGGACATCTAAGGGAACCAACAGGAGGCAGGGAGGCACCGAGCTGTGGAAAGAGGCCAGGCTGGTCTTGGCCCATTTTCCGCCAGTGTAAGGAGTGCCTGCGGCTGAGGGCGAGTGCCCTGTCTGGTGGTGGCGTTCTTCCCGGCAGCCCGCTGCACCTTGTCGGGGGATGTGGGGGTGTTTGTGTCTCTCTCTCCACCAGGATTCAGCCAGAGAGGAGGAAGGCTCCACCTTTGTTACTTCATCTAACCCTAACCACTTCCCACAGTCCGGTGAAGCCTCCACCCCGCTGGTGCCTCACATCGGGGGTGGAGCTTTGGCCTAAGTTCAAGAGCATGGCCATGCTCAAACCAGGGAGGGGCTGTGGATTCGCAGCTTGTGGGAGTCCCCTCCACAGAGGGGACACCTGGGCAAAGACTGGCTGCTCACCTGGTAGAAATGGAAACGACCTGTGCTTCCAACACATAAAAAGGAGATCACGTGAGCAGTGGATGAAAACGAGACGGGGAAGCCTCGTGGCAGCTTACAGAGGACGTGTGCCACTGGGAGCAGGTTTGCGTTCCCACGCCACCCGCAACGACGGAGAGGATTATGGGTGAGCGGGTGGGCACCGCACGGGGGCTCTGCGTGCCATGTCAGACTCCTGTTACTCGCACACCATCATGTGGCGTGCATTTATAAATATATCTCGCCAGCATATTTCACGCTTCAGTTAATTTAGTTGACATCTAATTTAGTTGACATATAAAAATAAAATCAATTTTCAGACAAAATACCCATCAAATAAGTGAAATGCTATAATAGGTTTCAAGAAATTAAAATGTAATAAATTTAGGCTTCCATTCTAAAGCAATTTCATCTAGAATAGTAGATATTGTGGATAGAATTTTTTTTTACAAATCCCTGTCAATTATACAATAATAAATGTTGCTACTCTATATTCAAACATGCATTGCTTGGAGTAGTTTGTCCTGAAAAACGAAAATTTTTGTTGATGCTTCCTTTCAAATGTCAAAGAGCCTAAATAGGAATACTTTGTGTATTGATGTTCAGGCTGTAATTAGGCTGTGACAATGATTATTACTTTGGATGTAAACACTATCACATTTTCATTGGGTGAGTTCTTTTTTAATTGATGTTGAGCTGCGTTCTGTTTATTATCCTGTTTGCTTATGTTTCCTGTCATTTTCCAGTTGTCTGCTTGAATCCTGTTTTTTAATCTTGATTTAGCAACTGATAATGTGTATTGATTTCAGTTTTGCTTCTAATTTACATTTTTATCTCTTCGGTTGACGTATTTGGCTTAATCATTTAATTTTTATAAGCAGTTGTGCAATTTGTGATTTAAATGCTGGCTTTGAAACAGTCTGTTTTAGAAAGGAGTCTCTGAAGTAAGCTGGTGTTTGTCCTTTCCAGCCGGTCCAGGGCGAGTCTCCTAGGTAGAAAGGTCATGCCTCTGCGTGCTTAAAAGCGGTTCCGGAATTTCAGACCTCTGACTCTTCCGAGCTGAGTGTTCCAGTAGGTGGTGCAAATCGACTCCATTTCAAATGGAGATGAATCTAAAATTGTGCCGCAAGTATTTTCACTGGAAATAATATTTGAACGTGTTTTCCCAACCGCAGAGTTCTCTTCCTAGGGGAAGCTTCGCTGGCCTCACGGCGCTCACGGTTCTCAGGTTTTCTTCTGCAGCTGAGGAGGGGAGTAAGATGGGCGGGAAGAACCGAGACCTGTTAACAACGTGAACACGAGGAAAAGTCGTCTGTGGCTGTGCTGCAGTCCCACAGTCAAACGAGTATAAACCCTTAGCAGTATTACCCCAAGAGTTGTTATGCCCACATGTTTTGTCTTTGGTCAACATGGGGTTATTTCACTTCTAAGAGTCTGATACCTTCCCACCAGCACGTAAGGTATAAGGATAGGGATGTTTACTGTGGTGTTTTTGGACAATCAATGCTTTTTTATCTTTTTTAAAAGATTTATTTAATTTATTTGAAAGGCAGAGTTACGGAGAGGCAGAGAGAGAGAGAGAGAGAGAGAGAGAGAGGTCTTCCATCTACTGGTTCACTCCCCAAGTGACCGAAATGGCTGGAGCTGCGCCAATCCGAAGCCAGGAGCTTCTTCCAGGTCTCCCACTTGAGTGCAGGGGCCCAAGCACCTGGGCCATCCTCCACTGCCTTCCCAGGCCATAGCAGAGAGCTGGATGGGAAGTGGAGCAGCCGGGACTCGAACCGGTCCCCATATGGGCTGCCGGCACCGCAGCAGCGGCTTTACCACAGCGCCGGCCCCTGCTTTTTCACTCCAGCACGCATGTGGACGAGAGGCAGCAAAGTGGGGATGAAGCAGGGCGGGAGGTGGGGGGCAGGCTGCCTGGGCCGGAGCCCTCCCAGCACCTGCGTCTCCTCTTCCTATCGTGAGGAACACAGATGTGACAGGCGTCTTCCTCGTGGTGTTGGCAGGATTCAGGGAGCGCGTGGGCGCTGTATCTAAAGCGTGGCTGGCGCACGGTAAGCACGCTAGAAATGCTAACACCACACTTTTAAATTTTTAAATTAATTAATTGTTTTTTAAGAGACAGAAGGACAGGGGGCAGAGGGGAGAGGTAGCAAGAGGGAGCACTTTCACCTGCTGGGGACGGGTTGGGGCCAAGGCCAGGAGCCAGACGTGTCGAGTTTTCTCCGGAGGGGACAAGAACCCAAATACTCGAGCCGTCACAGCTGCCTGGCAGCATCTGCTGGAGCCAGAAGCCAGAGCTGGGAGTTGAACCCGGGCACTCAGCTATGGGATGGGCATTTTATTTTACTTTTTAAAAAGATGTATTTATTTATTTGAAAGGCAGAATTGCACAGAGAGAAGGAGAGACCAAGAGATCTTCCATCCGCTGATTCACTCCCCAAATGGCCACAACGGCCAGAGCTGGACCAGGCCGAAACCAGGAGCCAGGAGTCAGGAGCCAGGAACTCCATCTGCGTGGGTGCAGGGGCCCAAGCACTTGTGCCGTCCTCCTCTGCTTTCCCAGGCACATTGGCAGGGAACTGGAGTCAGTACCCCTGTGGGAGGCCGGCGCTGCGGGCCGCGACTCAACCCTCTGTGCCACAGCGCCGGCCCCTGGGATGGGCATCGTCACCTCTGGGCTAAAATGCCTGCCCCTCATGCTACACTTTTAAAGTAAAACAGCAGCAAAAAGGGTCTCTTGGAGCAACCACCCCTCTGGTGTCCGAGCACCGTGTGTGTGTGTGTGTGTGTGTGTGTGTGTGTGTGTGTGTGTGAACCACTCCACTCGTCTTGGCTGTTTCTTCCTCATAGTTACCACCATGAATGTAAATCTTGTTCCCCAGCTGTTTCACTGTGGGGAGCAACTAGGAGCAACTCGGACTAGACTAAGTTACTGGAATTAAGACTTATTCTATGCATCTGCTCTCCCACAATATGGCGCTGGGAGAGGAGGAAACAGCTTCTACCCAGCTGCCTCTCACCAACTTGACAAGCTGCAGGACCTGCTCCTGATTGCAGGAGAGCAGCGTACTCGGCGTGTGGGTAGCAGAGTTGGGATTGGTGGAAGAGGACTATAAAGGAGGAGAGAGACAACATGCACCAGGAACATCTATCTGAAGGAACACCTGTGCAGCCCCCGAGAGAGCCGGCCGGCGGTGTGCCGCTCCCCCGTGGAAGTGGGGAAAGTGGCTAGGGGGAACCGCCCTTCCACGGAGGTGGAAGGGTCGGTAGCCAACCCGGGAAGAACCAGCAGCAAACCCAGGGAGGGCCGAGCAGACAGAAGAACAGCACAGGGTCCTGCGAAGACAGGGAGCGACATTTCCCCAGACATTTTAGCTATTTTTAAGTGCTCAGTTCAGGAACATAAGACATCCACGGTGTTATACGGTCATCGCCACGCTGCCCACTCCTGGACATGTTCCGTCTTCCCGGACAGAAACTCTGCTGCCTTAAACACCAGCTGTCCCCTCTTCCCCCAGACCCCGGCTACCACCCGGCTACTACTCCTGCCTCTACGGATTTGCCTACTGCAGGCACCTTCGGTCAGTGGGCTGGTTCAGCATGCGTCCTTTTGTGGCAGGCTGGCTCCTCTTAGCCTTGTGTTTTCAAGGCTTGTCCAAGCTGTTACGTTGTAACGTGCATCAGGAACTTCTCTCCTTTTCAACCTGGGTAATATTCCAAGGCTTGGCAGGCTTTGCAGGATTTACCACATTTTGTTGATTCATTTCTTTGCTAAGGATACTTGGGTTTCATCTGCCTTTGGCTATTTTTTTTTTTTAAGATTTCTTTATTTGCTTGAAAGGCAGAGTTACAGAGAGGCAGAGGCAGAGGAGAGAGAGAGAGAGAGGTTTTCCATCCGCTGGTTCACTCCCCAGATGGCTGCAAAGGCCAGAGCTGTGCTAATCCACAGGCAGGAAACAGGAGCTTCTTCCGGGTCTCCCATGTGGGTGCAGGGGCCCAAGCACTTGGGCCATCTTCCACTGCTTTCCCAGGCCATAGCAGAGAGCTAGATCAGAAGAGGAGCAGCCGGGACTAGAACTGGCTCCATATGGGATGCTGGCACCTCAGGCAGGGGCCCCACCTGCTATGCCACAGGCTGGCCCTTGCCTTTGGCTGTTGAGAACAACACTGCTGTAAGCAATGGGTGCACACACAGTTGACAAAGCCCATGCTGTCAATCCTTCTGGGCAGCTGCGTCTCTAGTTCTCCATTTCTTACAACATCTCCTCACTTCGGGATGTGGTGAATTAGATGAGAACTTCCAGCAGTCAATCTCCACCTTTCTGAATACACCCCCCCCCCAACAGAGCTTTGGTTTTTAAAAATAACACAGTGTTTTCTCTATGATAACTACAGATACAGCCACCTGCTCAGCCATACCCATGTCTTTTTTCTTGAACACTTGTCACTTTTTTTTTTTCTGGGGCTGATGTTCCCGGGGCTGGTGCTGTGCGTAGTGGGTGGGGCTGCTGCCTGCAGTGCTGGCATCCCAAATGGGCACTGGTTCAAGTCTCATCTGCTGTACTCCCAATCCAGCTCTCTGCTGTGGCCTGGAAAAGCAGATGATGGCTCAGGTCCTTGGGCCCCTGCACCCGCGTGGGAGACCCGGAGAAAGCTCCTGGCTCTTTGGGGCCGGCGCTGTGGCGCAGCAGGCATCCCTGAAGCGCCGGCATCCCATATGGATGCCGGTTCTAGTCCCGGCTGCTCCACTTCCGATCCAGCTCTCTGGAAAGCAGTGGAGGGTGGCCCAAGTCCTTGGGCCCCTGCTCTCAAGTGGGAGAACAGGAAGAAACTCCTGGCCCCTGGCTTCGGATTGGCGTAGCTCTGGCCGTTGCGTACATTTGGGGAGTGAACCAACGGAAGGAAGACCTTTCTCTCTCTCTCTCTCACTGTCTGTAAACTCTACCTGTCAAATAAATAAAAATTAAAAAAAAAAAGAAAAGAAAAGAAAGCTTGGCTCCTGGCTCCTGGCCCCTGGCTTTGGATCGGCTCAGCTCCAGCTGTTGCAGCCATCTGAGGGGTGAACCAGCGGATGGAAGACCTCTCTTTCTCACTCTCTACCTCTGCCTCTCTGTAACTCTGCCTTTGAAGTAAGTAAATAAATAAATCTTTAAATAAAAAAAGTTCCCTTTGACCAGACACATAAATCCGTCCTTATTTTGTCCTATTTGGCTCTCTTTCTCCAGAGGTCCAGGGTCCAGCTGCCCCCGTCTGGCTCGGGTGCCCCTGGTACATTGCCATGCTAAGGCCCCCTTTCCCATTCTTCCTCTTGTTTGCTGAAATCCAGCTTGTATTTTTTAACTTTATTTAATCATGCTGCATGTCTTTAATTAAGCGCGGAGACTGTCGCAGTGTGTCATCAGAGAGCATCTCACCCACCGCTCTGGGTAGCAGCCAGTCTCCTGTCTTTGGCAATGGTGAAGTGAGTTTCCTTTCCTCGAGGAGGAGAAAGCCATGGTTTGTTGCCTTTGCCAATAACAAAAATGTTGCAGCGCTGCGTGGCAAAGCTGTTGCCATTGGCGTCTTTTACATGAACCACATCCTAGGAGCCAGGATGTCGCTCTCAGTTGGTGGTCACATCAGTTCTTCCCAGCCTGGCACCTCCAGGCACCATGCACAGGTTACCAGTGTCAAATGATATGACATCGGTAATCTCGCTGATCTCCAAATCAATGTGGATGGTGTCACTCACCTTGCTGAGGGGGTCGGGGTGGCAAACAGGACGGGCATTGCGGGGCTCCAGAAGAGGGGTTCCTTTTGTGCCCACAAAGATCTTCCACACTTTGCACAACTTGTCCTTGGCCTCCTTGGGTGAAATGACAGATAGCAAAGGGACCTTTGGTGTCCCTGTCACAGCTCAATCCGACAGTCTCTCCAGCTCCGTGCAGGCTGATGACATCCATAGAAAGCTTCGGGTATTACGTATCAGTTCAGATTTTGCCATCAATCTTAATGAACTGCTGCATGCAATTTTCTTTACTTCACCTCCTGTCAAGGCATACAGAAGCCTGTTCCTTAGGAAAATAACGAGAGAAAGATGTTCTCGCAGCTTGCGGGGACCGGCGGATGGACATGGAGCAAACACACCGGTCAATTTATCCTGTATCCGGTGCTCTGGGGCTGCTACCGGCCTCAGAGGCTCCTGGGGACCATGGCAGCACTAGGAAAGGAAAGAGCACCATCTTGTTGTTGTTTTTTAAAGATTTTATTTACTTATTTGAGAGGTAGAGTTACAGACAGTGAGAGGGAGAGACAGAGAGAAAGGTATTCCACCCACTGGTTCACTCCCCAATTGGCCACAACAGCCAGAGCTGAGCTGATCTGAAGCCAGGAGACAGGAGCTTCTTCCTGGTCTCCCATGCAGGTGCAGGAGCCCAAGCACTTGGGCCATTTTCTACTGCTTTCCCAGGCCATAGCAGAGAGCTTGTTTGGAAGAGGAGCAGACGGGACTCGAACCAGCGCCCATATGGATACTGGTGCTGCAGTCGGAGGCTTAGCCCACTGTGCCACTGTGCCACAGTGTCAGCCCCTGAGCACGTCTTTCAACAGCATCCTGAGTGCACAGGACATAAATATTTGAGGTCTTGCACGTATTAAAAACATGGCTGTTCTACTTGCTCTGTTTTGGTAGATAGTAGAGCTGGGAATAGAATTCCAGTTTGAAAATGGTTTGTGTTCAGCACCCGACAAGGCGTTCTCATTCACGATTTCAGCTTTCAGTGTGGCTGTCGAGAACTTTTATGCTTCTGTGATTCTTTTCTTTTATTGTATTTTGCAAAAGTCAAACCTACATGAAAAGCTTAAAAAAGAATCACACTGAATAATACATGTTTGATTATTTTTCACATTTTGACACCTTGGCTTCCTCTGTGTGTTTCTTTGTTTCTATCTACCCACATATATATGAGGGTATAAATAAGTTCTCTTTTAATTTTGTTTCTATTTTCCATGAACTTTTCAAATATCATCATATGTATGTGTGCGTGTATATGCGTGTGTGTGTTTCATATAATTTCACTTTTAAAAGATTATTTATTTGAGAAGTAGAGAAATGAGAGAGAGAGAGAGAGAGAGAGAGAGAGAGAGAGAGAGACTGACTCCCATTCACTAGTTTATTCCTCCAAATGCCTGCCAGAGCTGGGGCTGGGCCAGGCTACAATCAGGAGCCTGGAACTCAATGTTCACTTCCCACATGAGGGGCAGGGACCCAAAGACTTGCGCCATCGCTGCTACCTCCGAGGGTCTGCACTGGCAGGAAGCTGGAGTCAGGAGCTGGGCTGGGTAAACTCACATCCCCTACTGGGCTGTGGGAGTCTTAACCACGAGGCTGAACACCCACACCTGCATCACATAATTTCTTGGGTGAACATTTGAAAGGTGTAGATAGCACCATGGTTCCATCTCAAGCACTTCAGCATGGTTTCTCTTCCTCTCTCTCTCTCTTTAAATTGTTTATTTATTTATGAGAGAGAGAGAGCAAGAGAGAGAGAGAAAGAGAGAGAGAGATCTTCCATCTTCTAGTTCACTCTCCAAATACCTGAAATAGCTAAGGCTGGGCCAGGCTGAAGCCAGGAGCCAGAAACCCAGAACCTGCCCATATGGGATTCCGGTATCGCGGGCAGTGGCTTAACCCATGACGCCACAATGCCAGTCCCTCTACTTGTCTGTTTCAACATGCACTCCCCCTGCTCCAGCCCGGCCCTCAGCTGCAGTCCCTAACTTTCAAGGTGTGGTTAGGAAATAAAGCTTGCCCAGGTGGTCTAACACAAGAGTTTTAAGGAAGGAGCTGTCCACAGAGGTGTGGCAGGGTGAAGAGACCAATGCATGGATGGTGAGGCTGTGTCACATGGCGGGGACTAGCATTCCTGAACCCCAAACTGGAAGCAGGGAGGGAGGAGGAGAGCAGAGAGTGCCGGGGAGGCAGCTCCCCTGCAGGGAGGAAGAGTTTCTCTCTCCTGTCTCAGCGACCCTGTCCGAGGGCCTCCCCGTGCCCAGCGGCCAGCCTTCTGGACAGGGCGTGAAAGACGGGTGGACAGAGGAAGCCCCCTGCACACATGGCCTCTGCATGGCCCGCCCCCACCGCCCGCTCCCCGCTGGTGCGCGCTGCCCCTGCTGCTGCTCGCGGTGCCCGCGTTCAGAATGAGCGTAGACGCTTCTCCCAAGGCCAAATGGAAATGGCTTTTGGATTACCCGCCATTTGGCTGGATTATCTGCGCCACTGCTTCTGTCCATTACTGAGGAGAGCCAGGAGGCGTCTGGACCGTCCTTGGAGTTCCGAATGACCTTGTGTGTGGGGGGAGAGAAGTGTTTGACTGTCAGTCTGTCCTTGCCTCTGACGTAGCGCAGCTTGCTCCTTGGCCTGTGGCTGGGCTGCTCCTGCAGAGGCTGTCATAGCGAGTACTGTGTCTTGGCGATTCTAAAGCAGACCGGAGCGAGGCTGCTCACTGGCAGAGCTATGAAGAATCCGTTTCTGCCTTTGAGTGTTCCGGGCTCCTGCTTGGTGTTCAGGACCACTTCTCCGTAGCGCCTCTCCCCACCCTCTATGTGCTGCCTGGCTGTACTCCCCCTGCCCCCACGCTGTAGCAGGAGACCTGGGGTCTGAGCAGGGCGGAGTGGAACCTGTCTGAGGTCAGGACCCGCAGGAGGAGGCAGAGACGCTGGTGACGGGAGCCAAGCTGTCTTCCTGGAGGGCTCCCCATGCCAGCATGGAGAGCGCCTGTCTCCCGCTGCACACTCTGTTGCCTCAAAGCCCTGATTCCAGGACAGACCACCAGGACCGCTCTGATGGCCCAGCCCCTAGCGCTGTCCTGTTTCTGGTTTCCTAGGGCCCTGCTCCTAGGTGCTGTAAGCACGTCCATTTTACAGAGGAGAACACTGAGGCAGGAAGAGGGTGAGCCCCCTGCCCAAGATCGCACGTCCAGCAGGGCAGTGCCAGGCGCAAGGCCAGCTCAGCCTCCAGCAGAGCTGCGCTGTCACCTCCCGGGACAGCCCTGGCCCCAGGGGCCTCCCCAGGGAGGGGACTTGAGGCCGAACCTGCCTCACGTCCAGCTAGAGGCAGGCATCAACCTCCAGCTGGCTTCCAAGTACGACTCCGAGAACAGGCCGCTGGCTACTCTGGATCTGCCTGTTGGGATCGTCTGACTCCACTGGAGATTGGGTTAGAACAGAGGTTGGCAACATTTTTTCGGGACGAAGAATTCAAGTGTATGAAAATTCTGAAAACATGGTCAGCAAAGACGCAGGATGAAAATGCGCACTTGTAACAAAAATTACATCTTTATGCTAATGACATTGATGTTAATAAAGGAATACACGGCATGTGAACCTCATCAACTCTGTTCAGGGAAGAGGGGTTGCTAGAGAGAGAGAGAGAGAGGGAGGGAGAGAGAGAGGGAGAGAGGTCTTCCATCTGCTGGTTGATTTTCCAGATGGCTGCAGGAGCCAAGAGCTTCTTCTGGGTCTCCCACTTGGGTAGCAGAGGCCCAAGTACTTGGGCTACCTCTGCTGCTTTTCCCAAGCCATTAGCAGGGAGCTGGATCAGAAGCAGAGCACCCGGGACTCAAACCGGCACCCATACGGGGTAGCAGTGTCGCAAGTGGCAGCTTTACCTGCTATGCCATGGCACCAGCCCCTAAAATTCTCTTGCCGGGTTTTTGGGAGACACTGGGCTCCAGGCTCACAGATGAGTGCATCTTGTTGATAAGAGGAAACCACAGCCGGGGTCCCCTCGATCCTGGAGGTGAGCGTCCGGGCTGTCTGTGTCACCTGGAGGTGAGCATCCGGGCTGTGTGTGTCATCTGGAGGGAAAGCTGAAATTACGGGATGGGCAATAGGGCTGTCCTGGAGGCCCCAAAAATCTTCCAGGGAGGAGCTGTTGGTGATTTGGGGTGAGGAGGCGGGAGTCAGAGTCAGGTACAGGGAGGCTCCCCAGGGACCAGAGAGCTGGAATTTCTCCCTCCCTCTCTCCAGCCTCCCCTGGGGTTTGGCTTTCTATAGGCATGCTGACCCTGCCTGGCAGAAGATAAGAGTGGCAGGGGACTGAGACCCGCCCAGCAAAGGCAGCCATGCAGGGTCCCGATCGGAGACATCGTGGGCTTGGGGAAGTGGTTCCAGCCTTGAAGGCTCCAGCCACAGCCCTGGTGGGGCTCTCCAACCCAAGAGGGAGCAGAGTGTGTCTTTCCTTCCTCCCACCAGAAATCCCACCTCTTTCTTTCTCCTGCCCTCCTCTTCC
Organism: Oryctolagus cuniculus; assembly: GCF_964237555.1. Taxonomy (NCBI): domain Eukaryota; kingdom Metazoa; phylum Chordata; class Mammalia; order Lagomorpha; family Leporidae; genus Oryctolagus; species Oryctolagus cuniculus. Next base: position 5,938,315 of record NC_091446.1, read on the forward strand.
CTCCCCACCTCGCCCTCAACTCTTCCCCTTCCATGAGCAGGAAGGATGCTGCATGCCCACACGTGGCCAAGTCCAGGAGGGTCACCAGCCTTCCGCGCTGCTTCAGCCCATGGCACCAAGCCCCGAGTTCCCCGCTGCCCATGGCGGGTCTCCTCTGCGAGTGGGCTGTGCTCTCGAGGCGTGGGGGTGGGAAGGTGGCGCCAGAAATGCCAGCCGTGTGGTTCCAGATTCTGCCAGAGAAGATCAAGTTTATTCCCAGTAACGGGGTTTGATCTGCTCTGATTCAGGCCGTGTGCTCACGATGGGACAGTGTGGGAGCAAAGGGCAGAGCCGGCTCCACCTCGGCTGTCTGGCATGGCCACGTGGGCAGAAGGGAGAGGGCGTAGCTGGAAGGAGGCGCTGGCGTCTCCTGGAGGAGCAAGCACCCAGGCTGCAGGCACCACGTCCCCACGACTGTCCCTCTAAATCAGCACCTGGTTCCCGCGAGCGGAGCCTGGTCTTGATCACTGGGCTCTAACCCCTAGGGAAGAACCGGTCGGGGTCTTTTCCTGTACCAGCGAGCACTGCACACCAAAGAAATCATGCAGCCTTCCCGTTAATGGAGAGCAGATCCATATCCCAAATGGACTCCCCTCCCTCTTTCGGGATCTGAATCCCGAGGGTGGAAGATCTGAAAGTTTCCGGACTGTGTTTAGAGGAACCTATAAAGACATTTCAGCAGGGCCTGTGGTGTTGTAGCGCAGCAGGCTAAACTGTTACCTGTGATGCCCAGCATCCTATGTGACCCCCGGTTCGAGCCCCAGCACCTCCACTTCCAAGTCCAGCTCCCTGCCTGGGAAAACAACAGAAGATGGCCCAAGCGCTTGGGTCCTTGCCACCCACGTGCGGGGAACCAGATGGAGTTCCAGGCTCCTGGTTAAGATCTCTCAATCTCTCCCTTTCACTGTAACTCTACCTTTCAAGTATTTATTTATTCTGCAACACTGGCACCCCATATGGGTGCCGGCTCAAGTCGCGGATGCTCCACTTCTGATCCAGCTCCCTGCTAATATTCTCATATTGTAATAAAAAAATAAGAGTGATTCATAAAGTTCAAGGAGGGGTGTGGGCCTAGCAGTTAGGATGCCCATGTCCTACCTCAGAGGGCCTGAGTTTGATCCCTGACCCCAGCTTCCTGCTACTGCAGACCCTGGGAGGCAGTGTGATGGCTCCAGTGCCTGGTTTTTGGTCACTCACATGGAAGACCCGAACTGTGCTCCTGGCTCCCAGCTCTGATCCTGGCTCAGCCCCAGCCCTAGTTGCAAACATTCAAGGAATGAACCGGAGGGTGGAAGCCCCTGCTCTCTATCTAGGTATCTCTGTCTCTTTGTTTTTCTCTGTGTGTCTCTCAAACAAGTTTTTTAAAAATGTAAAATTGTAAGACATGGAATTAAAAGATTATTTTGGTGCAACATATTTTAAATTAACATATAGCTTTCCACAATATGTGTTTTGCATGAGCCGTTGGAATGTCCCATTACCTAGGCGTAATCTTTTGTGCCATGATTTGGGTATTTTCTGGGGTAACGACTTTGAAACACTAAATGGGGGTATTTTTCAAGCGTTTTGGGAGTTTACTCTTTGCTGGCAGTAGTAACTTCTTTTTATTATTATTATTTATTTATTTATTTATTTTGACAGGCAGAGTGGACAGTGAGAGAGAGAAACAGAGAGAAAGGTCTTCCTTTGCCCTTGGTTCACCCTCCAATGGCTGCCACGGCCAGCGCACCGCGCTGATCCGATGGCAGGAGCCAGGTGCTTCTCCTGGTCTCCCATGAGATGCAGGGCCCAAGTACTTGGGCCATCCTCCACTGCACTCCCGGGCCACAGCAGAGAGCTGGCCTGGAAGAGGGGAAACTGGGAAAGAATCCAGCGCCCCGACTGGGACTAGAACCCGGTGTGCCGGCGCCGCAAGACGGAGGATTAGCCTAGTGAGCCACGGCGCCGGCCAGTAGTAAATTCTTGATTCCTGGTCCCACGGCCTGTCCCGGCAGCAGCACTGGGCAGTGAGTGTCTCATGGGCTCTGCCACTCCGGGAGCATCTGTCGTCAGGAGCTGATCTCGCAGAAGGGACTTCGGCTACCACAGACTCTGTTCTGATGGACGAGCTCAGGTTTCAGGCTTCCTTCCTGCTGCCCTTGCTCTAACCTCTCCTAAAGGCAAGGTGAACGCCGTCTCCCACTTGACACCTGCTGAGTAGGGCTGTGTCCGCTGCAGCCTCTGTCTGCCCTCATTCAAGGAGCTTTCCCAAGAAGGACCTGTAGCAAGACCTGCCTAGTGGCCTGGGCGTTGGAAACGATTCGGAACTACCCGGACGATGGCCTGATCTCTGGGCTACAGGGAAGGGAGCCGGGGTGGTGGTTCAGCAAGGCAGTTTTAAAAGCTGACCAGTCTTCGTGGCCTTTTTCAATGCCAGTAGCAAGTCACCAAAGTGGGAGTTGCTGGCGGGATTGTCCCAGGGTCAGTCATGCAGAAGTGGCAGCGGCTCTGGCCAATGGGAAGGAGAGCTGACTTGCTGGAGGGGCCCTAATTGGCTGCTGGCGCAGCTGCGTGCCGCCCGTGTCAAGGCTGTGCTGGCAGCCCCAGCCCGGCAGGCTTTCGGGAGAATCTGGCAGCAAGGACCCTAGCACCTCTCTCTCGAAGGAGGCTCCCGGTCGATTCAGCTGCGGGCCCAAAGGACAGGTTCGTTTAGCGGAGCCAACATGTTTCAAAGAAAAGTATATTTTCATTAACTAGCCTCAAAGCCGTAATTATATGTTCAGAGAGCACAGTAAAAATTTATTTCTAAATATTTGGCAGGGAAAGGTTGAAGGCGGGGTGTGTGTGTGTCCAACATGTTGCATGTGTTTTAAATAAACCAGCATCTTCCCCTCTAAAAAGGAAGCAGGAAATACAATCGGAGACTTTGAAATTTAATTTTTAGCAACAGGATGTGTTTCTAAATACCGCTAACATATCAAAAGGGGAATGTGTAGTTAAAGGCTTTAAAATTGTTATCAAAGCAATTGCAAAGCAAATGAGGTGGCTTTTTTTTTTTTTTAATGGAGGGTGGTGTCTGAACACAGGAAACCAAATCCCCATCAAAGATCAAAAGCAACGGTGGCGTCTTTGTATGAGATTCAGCTGAACTTGGATGCTTCCCCCCACCCCCCATCTGATTCACAGTTTATAATCACAGTTATCACAGAACCATTAAAAGCCTATTAACTCGAATTCCCACAATTCCTTGAGGGCAAGGGCAGAGAGAGAGCAAAATAACTTTGGATGTAAATGGAATACAACATTCGACAGGAGAGAGTCTTTTAATTATGCCAGCGACGGAAGATGTCTCACGGATGTGTCTACCCTAGCAGATGGTTGAGGAAGTGTTAGGTGCTCGTGCTGCTCCGGGAAGGATTTCTCTGCGGAGAGGTGGGCGGAGGGTAGGGGGGCAGTGGGGAGGGTAGGGGGGCAGTGGGGAGGTGAGGGGGCGTCCAGACCCTTCTGGGTGGGGAAGGGCAGAGGACTTGTTAAAATGTAGCCGCTGGTTAGGCTGCCTGGATACACTCTGTGTCCTGGTGGATCGAATCAGCCCGGGCAGAACCCTCAGCCGCAGTCCGTGGAGGCAGAAGCCGGGCAGATACTTGGGCCATTGTCATGTGAGAAATGTGATGTCGTGTTTTTCCACCCTTCAGTGCCTCCGCTGACATCTCCCCTAACAACGCTATTATGTGCTCGAGCCGGGGGACAGTGCAGTCAATAAGCTGTCTTGTGGCTTCAGATAAAACAGAGGGTTCTTATCTTGCCGCAGAACAATTAGATGCATCCAATTACTTTTAAAAAATCATACAGCTGTGAGCTGTGTGCATTCCAAAGGCACAGCCTGTCCCCAAATCGCAGAGCCCAGCACCATGAGGCAAACACCCCTGCACTGGGACGTGGGCCCTCAGTGCACCCCCCGTTTCTCTCTCTCTCTCTCTCACGCGCGCACACACACACACACACACACACTCCTGCCGACTGTACCCAGACCTCACCTTGCTGTTGGTAAAACAATACCCGAGTCGCCTTAGGAGAAAAGCACTTTCTCCCTGTTGTCTGAAATAACTAATTCCAATCAATCCACCCTCACCGTAAGTGAGTTCTTCCTGCATGAATTACCCACATTCACTGCCCAGCATGATCTCATTCCCGCCGTGGATAAAGCAAATGACGGAGTCCGGAGGGAGTGGGTTATTGACTAAGTGCTTAATTAGGCGCACAGCCCTTATGCGGTCATTCTGGAGCAGTCAAGACAACTGGACTGTGGCGTGGCAAAGCCATGCATTGCGTCTGCGCTTATTTGCCTGAGCCACAGCGATCGGTGTTAAAGCTGGAGACAAGTACACTGTGCGCACTGATGTAGCTGCACAAAGCAGCAGCCGGTGCCGAGGCATCCGTTCCGGGGTAGCATTATCCACACCCGAGGGTGGGCGTGGCGCCGTCTAGAAACGTCCATGCTCCAGAGAGAAGCCCTTCTGCATCCCAGAGTGCAAACCCACTCACTCTCTGAGCCTGACTTCGGCTTATGCAGCCGTGAGCCCTGGCGGTACAGGGACCACTGTCCAATCAGAGGTCAGAGGTTAAGGCTTCTGCACTCATCGTGACCGGGTGGCGCCCTCCGTCCACTGCCCTTTCCTGAGAACGGAGGGCGTGGGGGGTGCAGGCAGCAAAGGTGTGCCTCAGGCATCTCGAACGCAGGCTCCTCAAACGCTCCTGCGCACACAGATCGCCCAGGAATGCGGCTGAAACGCCGATTTGGGTTGAGCAGGTCTGGAGAGAGTCCTAGGAGCCTGCATTTCTGGAAGGTGTGGCTGGACAAGGTGGAAGCAGTGAGGTCTTAGTGGGAGGGGGGCTCCCACCCTCACAGCCAACTCACATGGGGCTGGGACGGGACAAAAAAAAATGAGGCAGGTGACGTTCCGGTGACAAGATTCACTGGCAGCCGGAGAAGAGCCGGAGAGGAGGCGGAGAACAAGACAGTTGTCCCCTGAGCCAAGCGGCCTGTCTAGGCCGGCTTCCCTGCCGGGCCTGCTCTTCACTGGACCGAATAAGCAGGTGACCCGAGGGTGGAAGCCAACGCGGTCAGCCCTGACGCCCTGTGTGCTTCTTCCGCCTTTTCAAGACAAACCCCAGGGGCCAGAGTGCCCTGGAACGTGCAGAAAAAGCAAGGGCGAGGAAGGACAAAAGCGCGCTCAGCCACACGATTAACCGAGTCAATGAACCCCGGGTCCCCGCAGAGCTGGAGAAAGGGAGGCCCAGAGCCAGAGCCCGGCCCAAGTCTGTCTTTTACGACTTTGTCTTCTTATTATCTTGGTAACAGGGCTCTTTTATTAGCTTGCCGTCTCCTGCCAACTTGATGAAATCTCCATTATGTTTTATAGCTCAAAATAAGAGGATAAGAGAAGGTTTTAACCAGCAGACCGATCTCGTCTTCGTTTTGGGAGCCTGTCTCCCTGCCCCCTCTCTCTCCGTGCGGGGTGGAGATGGACTCTTTGGCGTGTCCCAGGTCACTGTGCATTTTCTCTTTGCCAGGAAGAGGGGCATTTATCTTGTGCTTCGCGATTCTGCATGCTGGGTCTCGCACGTGGGCACCCTCTGTTTGGAAGCCCACCCATGACTACTGCTGCCTTGTGCTGTGTTTTCCAGGGCTGTGCCAATGAAGCCGTGTGAGAGGCCAGGGGCAGTCGTGTCTCTGCAGATGAGAACAATCCCAGACACGCAGACAGTCACGTGCGGAGGACTCCAAGTATTTCCACCTGTCTTTGCAGAATTTAGAGAAAGAGCAAATAAGCATGACCCCCCTGGCTGCATTTTCGGACATCTTACTGCTAAGGAGCTGTTGGGCAAATGGCCGAAGCTCTCCACTGGTGACGTTTGCTGCTGTTGTCTGCTCCCATGTCTCTGCCGCCCCCTGACATTGACTGGCCGGTCAGGGTCGCAGAAGGAGGTCCGCAGCTGCCCGCACCGCCTGCGCCGCCCGCCTCCCTGCGCTCTCCCCCCAGCCCCTGCTCCAGCTGCACCCTCCTCTCTGGCATGGAAGCTCCCCCACCCCCAGCCTCCTTTGGGTTCTCCTCCCAACATCAGCCTCTGACAGGCGGTCCCCCTGCCGGGAATCTCTCTTCTTCATTTCTTCATCACTTTTCGGATCCATGTAGGCCTCCCTGCCACACGCAACTGGAGCACCCCAGGCCTCTCGTTTCCTAATGTGGTAAGGCTTGGCCCCCACGGACAGTGGGCTTCATGGGACAGTGGCCATCTGGCTGTGGCTGTTGCTGTATTCTGCCACTTTGCTGGGTCACGGCACTTTGAGCAGCCAATTCTCCAAATTATCAATTTATCCAAAGGTTTCCTAGAAATGAGTTGAAAAGTTAGTGGTAACTTGTGTTTCAGCAAAGACACAAACAATTCAGTCATTACAATGACAGTGTCTTAGGGAGTTTGAATCTGGGGTGTCATGTGGGTTGGCAGAGTCACCAGTGGCTTAGAGATGTCAGAGTGGGGGCTGGCGCTGTGGCGCAGAGGTTAAGCCTCTGCCTACAGTGCAGGCATCCCATATGGGTGCTGGTTCGAGTCCCGGCTGCTCCACTTCTGATCTAGCTCTCTGCTATGGCTTGGGAAACCAGTAGAAGATGGTCCAGGTGCTTGGGCCCCTGCACCTGCGTGGGAGACCTGGAAGAAGCTCCTGGCTCCTGGCTTTGGATTAGCACAGCTCCAGCCATTGCAGCCATTTGGGGGAGTGAACCAGTGGATGGAAGACTTTTCTCTCTGTCTTTCCCTCTCACTGTCTGTAACTCTATCTCTCAAATAAATAAGTAAAATCTATAAAAAAAAAAAAAAGAAATGTCAGAGTGGTTTGTAACTTGAGTTTGAACACATTTCTACTTGGTCAACTTGCCCTTCTTGTCTTTCTATTAGTCTTAATTGTCTTCATCCAGGGAGGTTTTTAAAAAAATTATTTTTATTTATTTGCGAGAGAGAGAGAGATCGATCTTCTATCCATTGGTTCAACCCCAAATGACCAAAATGGCCAGATCTTGGCCAGGCTGAACCCAGGACCTTGGAACTCCATCCTGGTCTCCCACATGGGTGCAGGGGCTCAAGCACTTGGGCCATCTTCCGCTGATTCCCCAGATGCATTAGCAGGGAGCAGGATTGGAAGTAGAGCAGCAGGGACTCGAACCTGTGCTTTGTTATGGGATGCTGGCATTGTGAGCGGCAGCTTAACCCACTGCACCCCAACACTGGCCCCGAATTATTGTTCTTGAGGATGAGAGAGAGAGAGAGAGAGAGAGAAGTTGATTTTCCAGATAGTTTGCAACACCGGGTCAAACAACAATGTGCATGACGTGACAGACACCTGAGTGCTGTTCACAATGGTACACAAACGTGCAGCTCACCCGCACAGCATCAGGCTTCCACGTGACTCACACGTTGCAATGAAAGAGAGCAGTGGAGTCACCTCGAGCTGCTGGCTATTTGCAGAAAGAATCCAGACTTGCCCTTGTCGGGCGAAATACAAACGTGCTTTGTGGTTCAGACGCCTGGGGATTTCTCAGAGGGTCAGTGTTTTACATGCAAGTGGATCGGCTTTTCCTAAGTGCATGTTTAGTTGTCCAGGATTTGAGGGCATGAACATGAGGGAACTTTCATTTGGTGGAAGGACTCAGGTCCTGCACTGGGAGCCTGAGGGTGCAGCACCCATGGGTGCACTGTCAGGGTGGAGGAGCGCAGACACTGGTGTAAACTTCCCTGTGTAGCACCTGCAGTTCTGCCACTCTCTCTCCTGCAAGGGACAGTGGATGAATTAAAACAAGGAGTGGCATCGTGTACTGGAAATGCGTGGAAGAGACGGGCACGTGTGCCTTCCACGAAGTCCTTAACACTTTGGAGTAAAATACCTAACATTCAAAGTACACAAAAGCTATTGTGTTAAAACGTATATTAGGTGAGACAACTTGTTAATATGTGTTGTAGATAGCTCAACGAAAATAATTTGTGGTCAAAGATTTGCGGTACTGGTCATTAGAAGTATTTCTAAATTCATGATTTCCTATTTAGAAAGCACTGATGTGGGCTGATTGCCTTAGCTTTGGCACCAGTGGTTGAGACGCCACGACGCCACGTGGGATGCCCGTGCCCCACACCAGAGTGCCTGGTTCCAGTCCCAGCTGCTCAGCTTCCCATCCAGCTCTCTGCTAATGGACACTCTATGAGATAGCAGGTGGTGGCTCAAGTATGTGGGTCCCTGCCTCCCACGTGGGAAACCCCTAACCTCAGCTGTTGTGGACATTTTGGAGAAGTGAACCAGAGGATGGAGTACCTCTCTCTGTCCTTGTCTCTGCCTTTCAAATAACAATTTTTAAAAAATAAAGCCAGCGCTGGCATGTGGCAGATGGGTGGCAGTGTTTGTTGAGTAAATGATTAAACTCTACTGTGAGGTCAGTATTGGCCTTGTACACCGCCCTCACAAGCTAATTTGTGCACTACATTCTGGGCAGGGACCAACAAGGGCAAAGGACCCAAACAAGACTGCGCGGCATCCTCGGGTGTCCTCAGTCCCAGAGGTGTGAGTCCACAGAGGTGTGAGTACCCTCAGAGGTGTGAGACCACAGAGGTGAGAGTCCACAGAGGTGTGAGTCCACAGAGGTGTGAGTCCACAGAGGTGTGAGTACCAGAGAGGTGAGAGTACCAGAGAGGTGAGAGTCCCCTCAGAGGTGTGAGTCCCCTCAGAGGTGAGAGTCCACAGAGGTGTGAGTCCACAGAGGTGTGAGTACCAGAGAGGTGAGAGTCCCCTCAGAGGTGTGAGTCCCCTCAGAGGTGAGAATCCACAGAGGTGAGAGTCCACAGAGGTGTGAGACCACAGAGGTGTGAGACCACAGAGGTGTGAGTCCCCTCAGAGGTGAGAGTCCACAGAGGTGAGAGTCCACAGAGGTGTGAGTCCACAGAGGTGTGAGTCCCCTCAGAGGTGTGAGTCCCCTCAGAGGTGTGAGACCACAGAGGTGTGAGTCCACAGAGGTGTGAGTCCCCTCAGAGGTGTGAGTCCCCTCAGAGGTGTGAGTCCACAGAGGTGTGAGTCCACAGAGGTGTGAGTCCCCTCAGAGGTGTGAGTCCCCTCAGAGGTGTGAGCCACAGAGGTGTGAGACCACAGAGGTGGGTGTCCCCTCAGAGGTGTGAGTCACCTCAGAGGTGTGAGTACCACAGAGGTGTGAGTCCACAGAGGTGTGAGACCACAGAGGTGTGAGTCCACAGAGGCGTGAGTCCCCGAGGGCTGCAGGACTTGTTTTCAAGATGGTGGAGAACAAACTGCAGTCCTGTAACTCAAACCCCAGCATCGTCAGCAATGAGCAGCCCTACCCCAGCCTGCTGCCAAGGCGTGCTAGCTGAATATCAGTGCCATTCCTCACGGCCAGGTTTTCTTTTTTCTTCCCTCCCTCCCTGCCTCCCTTCTTCCCTCCACTCCCCTTCCCTCCCTTTCCTTCTTTTTTTAATGATTTATTTATTTATTTATTTATTTGAAAGTCAGAGTTAGAGAGAGAGAGAGAGAGAGAGAGAGAGAGATCTTCCATTTCCTGGCTCACTCCCCAGATGCTCCTAACAGTTGGGGCTGGACCAGGCTGAAGCCAGGAGGCAGGGACTTCCTCCCTGTCTCCCACGTGGGTGCAGGGCCCCAACTAGTTGAGCCACCTGCTGCTGCTTTCCCAGGCCGTTAGCAGGGAGCTGGATCGGAAGCGGAGCAGCCGGAACTGGCACCACAGGGGATGTTGACGTTGCAGGTTGTGGCTTCACCGATTATACCACGATACCGGTCCCAGCTTTGATTTTCTTGGACAATTTTGGTAAGAGATTTTAACCATTATTCAAAGGGGAAGATTGGACCACGCCTTAATCCGTGTTCATAATCCTTGTTTTACAGAACCTGAGAGCACATGCGGAAGAGGTGCGAGTGTCTTTTTAAAAAGATTCCTTCATTCATCATCCATTTGAAAGGCAGAGCAACAGAGAGGGAGGGAGGGACAGAGATCTTCCATCCGTTGGTCCATTCCCCAAACGGCTGGCGACCCAGGCAGTGGCTTAACCGCTGTGCCAGAAGGCCAGACCCACAAAATGCCATTTAAGATGCGGCTTCAGTTCCGGTGGCGGTGACCAAGTGAATGCACACGACCAGCTGTGCTGGAGGCGGCGCTGAATTCAGGCTCCTAAATGCTAAGTCTTTGGCATCCTCTGTCCTTTCCAAGCCTGTCTCAGATGCAGAAGCAGCATCCTGCACCGGCCCGTCACTGACACCTGGCGGCGTGGTCCTGCTGCGCTCCCACGGGGAAGGCCACGGATCGGCATGGAATGACAGCCCCTGGTTCCCGGCCTACCAGGGCCCACCTTAGAGAAGAGGTGTGGCTAAGGCACTCACAGGCCCTGTTTGCTGCAGATCACAGAGAAAGCATGAAAAGAAACCCTCTTGTAAGAGCACTACCTGGCAGTGTCTCAAGGTTGGGGAGTGTAATAAAATGAACCATGTTTGATGCTGGCATTGAGCTTGGCCTGGGTACATCCGGGTTCCAGTGTGGGCTCTGCTGTTTGTGGATCTCATGTCTGTTTCCTCATCTGTAAGTGGAGATAACTGCTAACACGTGCTGCTGTGAACTGATGGCACACTCTGGAACAGTTTCCGGAAGGGTCCAGGATCTGCAGAGGGAGGGGCAGCTCCCGGGGGCCACAGGAGCAGGAAGCCTTGTCCATTATGGGCCGAGAGAGGGAACCGTCAGTGAGAGGCACGCTGCGGGGGAGGGGCTCCAGTAGGAGGTGGGGATGTTGGGGGTGGAACACGGCCCCTTCTAAACAATGGTCTCAGAGGGACAGAGCCTAGGAGAGCAGTGCTTTGACCCAGTGGTCGACTAGGGGAGCCTACGTGTGCGTCTCCGACCAGCTCCACGTCGGTGACGCCTGAAGCCCCTGTGTGCAGGTATTTTTACCGTGGGACCGATGAGCATCATGGATCAGGCTGTGTTTGTCCTGGAGAGCTGGCTGCTGACCGTCGGCCAGGGCACTGCTGCCTTGACCTGTGCCCTGTTCTTCCCCTTCCCACTGGTTAAGTCCAAGCAGAGGCACAGGGCAAGAGAAGAGGGGACGCGGTCTCACGGCTCAGACTGCAGGGTGCAGCACGGGGTGGGGGCAGAGTGGAGAAGGGTGGGGGGAGGGCAGACCCCCAGCACACGTCCATGGAGCCGTGGCATTCTGTGCAGCAGCGGTGCAAGGGCGCCCAGCAAGCACTGGTGTGCTTCCGCACGCGTTTGCTCGGGGTCTGTGCCGCCGCGGAGTGGGCGGAGCGCTCCGTTCTCGTCTGGTCCCCGGGCCACCGGAGTGAAGCGCGGCTCATCCCGGTCAGAGCCCAGCGAGGCTCTGGTGACAGATCCGAGAGCAGCCCTCAGGGCGGCAGGGGCTCTGTGCTGTGCGCGCCTGTCTCTCTCCCGGAGGAGGAACTTCCAGCTGGGACTTCCACAGTGACCTGGTTCGCAGCCGCCATTGCAGCAAGGCCTGGTCACGCGGCTTAAGCTGTGGCCCAGGAGAGGAGGCGCTGGGTGGCATCTGCTGTGCCAATGACAAGAGCGTGCCGGGATTGGTCCAGCAGAATGCATCAGGCCCCGCCCTTGCCCCGCCCCTGCTACCTGGACTGCAGGGCACCACGTCTGGGTACCCGGGGGCTGGCAGCATGTTGACATGTTGGGGGAGCCTCCTCTCTGAGGGTCCTGTACAGCAGAGACACCGGGGGAGCCTGCACCACCCCCACGGCACTTGCTTTCCACAGAAAGAATAGAGGACTACCAATCCTAGGCTTTAATTTTTTAAAAAAATTTATTCTAGTGGAAGAGAGACAGAGAGAGGGAGAGCAAGACAGAGGACTGTCTTGCCATCTGCTGGTTCACTCCCAAATGCCTGCAGCAGCGGCAGGTGCCAGGTGGAAATCGAGAGCCGGGACCCCCAGGTCTCCTGCATGGGTGGCAGGGACCCAACTACGTGGGCCATCGCGGATGCCACCCATGGTGCACACTAGCAGGAAGCCGGAATTTGGACTCCAGTGCAGGAGCTCAGATAACGATGTGGGCATCCCAAACTGTGAACCACTGCACCAAATGCCTGCCCCTTAACCCTGGTATTTGGGCTATCCCAGCCAAACTTGATCCCAGTTCATATACCAAATCTTGGCAAGACTGTGGCACAACAGGGCTCTTGGGAGGCTGGCAGGAGTACCCATCTGTGCTGCAGAATTGGAGAACAGACAGAAATACCTGGTAAAACTGAAGAGACACTGTGTCAGGTGCACTAAGTCTATCAGCAGGTAGAAGCCACCCTAGGAGGGTTTATTACTCACATAATAGATCGCTTGTTGAGAGCTGGCATAGTGGCTCCCCAGCGCCGAGATGGGCTGCTGCCATCCTCCCTCCTCCCTCATCACCATGTGGCTTAAAACAAAACAAGACAAACATCTACTTTATTTATTTGAAAAACTGCTGTTTCACTCCCTGGAACCAGGTTGAAGTCAGGAGTCAGCAGCTTCTTCTGGGTCTCCCATGTGGGTACAAGGGTCCAGGGACTTGGGCCATCCTCCACTGCTTTCCTAGGCATATTAGCAGGAAGTGGAGCAGCTAGGACTCGAACCAACACCCATGTGGGATGCTGGTGCTGCAGGTGGCAGCTTAACCCACTATGCCACAGTGTCGGCCCCACCATGTGGCTTTTTTTTTTTTTAAGATTTATTTATTTATTTGAAAGTCAGAGTTACACACACAGAGAGAAGGAGAGGCAGAGAGAGAGGTCTTCCATCTGATGGTCCACTCCCCAAATGGCTGCAAAGGCCGGAGCTGTGCTGATCCAAAGCCAGGAGCCAGGTGCTTCTTCCTGGTCTCCCATGCGGGTACAGGGGCCAAAGGACTTAGGCCATCCTCTACTGCTTTCCCAGGCCATAGCAGAGAGCTGGATCTGAAGTAGAGCAGCTGGATCTCGAACCAGTGCCCATATGGGATGCCAGCACTGCAGGCCAGGGCTTTAACCTACTGCGCCACAGCACCAGCCCCCTCTGTAGCTTTTGACATCACAGCTGCAAGAGGATGTACTTCTAGCATCACGTCCAGGAGCCTCTTTCTGGGGACCGGAGAAGGGCCATATGATTACCATAGCAACTCTGGCTAGAACATCCAAGGAGCTGAGTGGGAGATGATGGGGTTGAAGACACAATTTGTTAGCAAAAGAGAGTCAGACAGATCCTGTAGAAATGTGCTCTTATCTTTATAGGGAATCGCCAAGGGCATGGTTGAGCCAGTGCATTTAAAAGGAGGAGGAGGCAGAGAGTGCATTAGTGAGCAGAAGTGAGGCAGGACCGGCGTCCAGGCTCAGGGAGAGAGGCCAGATTCCAGGAGCAGCCTCGGGGAGGCCAGGTGGCCCTGGGAAAGACTCAGGAGTCTGGAGTTGTCCCACGACCTTGGCTTCAGTGCTGGTGCCCCACCCGTCGGCCGTGGGATCCTTGCTTCCTCGTTTGTCCTTGTTGCAGGTTGTCATGGAGAACCTGTAAGAGAAAAACACGTGGAAGTGCTCAGCACAGCACCTGCGCACAACGATGATTTCTGCATGTCTCTTCCTTGTGGCCTCTGTGCAGTACCAGGAAGAGGGAGCACCTGTGAGTCCCACAGTGGGGTCTGAGCTGGGACCGAGAAGCTGCCGCGTGAGGAGGTGGTAGGAGGTGTGGCTCCCGGACAAGATCAAGGTCATCCCCAGCCAGGGATGCAATTTACTTTTCTGAAAACAAAGGGGTTGGGACAGATGGTTGCCATGGGAACATCCACTCCAGTATTACTGGTTCAAGGGTTTAGAGGGTACAAAAAGGTTTGTCATTGCTCAACATAATCTTGTTCTCACCTGTCAGTCCTGATCCTGGGCTTGCTCGGCTGGGATGGAGGGGCCTCTGCCCCATGCCTTGGGACCATGCATGGACTCCCAGGAGGACTTGGAAGAGGCCCCACCCATTGTGATGTGCGCTCCCATTCCGTCAGCACAGTGGGCACTTGGCTTCCCCGCCTGGTGGGGGCTGAGACCTGGAGATCAGGGGCTCCCCAGGTGTGTAGAGCTTCTGACGCCTCGGAGAGGAGAGCGAGCCCACCCCAGCCCCCTGCGGCTTCCTGGAGACAATGGCCAAGGGGAGACGCTTCAACCCGCCCCTGGACGAGGACGGGAGATGGGTAAGAAAGATGGTGCCTGTTGGTGCTTTTCGGTCCACAGGCTTGAGGGCACAGAACTGAGTTCGGATGCTGCTGCCGGGCTTCTGCAGCGTGGCCTTGAGCAAACCCCTTCCAGGGCCTCCTCTGTGGGGCGGGACCCCCTGCATTCCTGGAGGACGGAAGGAAGCAGTGCTAGGGGCGTGTTCCGCGCACCGGAGCCATGTGGACGCTGGCCGGGGTGGTCGCTGCCTGCCCTCCTTTAGCTCTTGTTTCTCTGCCGACGCCTGGTGTTACTGGGGTGCTGTGGGCACCCCGTCTCCCCTGCTGGAGGGCTAGGCTCTTGGTCTTTTCTGTTCATGGGGGGATTCCCAGTGCCCGGAATTGGGTGGGGCACACAGGAGGCACTCCGTAAGTAGCTGTTGGAGGAATGAGTGCGTGAGGAACCCTAAACAGATCCCTGCTGCCTCACAATCTGACGTCCTCTGCCCAGCAGCCTGGGGAGGGCAGCGGCTGAGAAAGCTTCCCGCTCGTCTCCGTCTTTCAGGAACTTTCCCTTTCCAGCTCGAGGCTCTTCGCCACGCCTCTGTCTTTGGGTGTTGCCTTCCAAGCCCGGCAGGGTGTGTCCCGCGCGTGGCTGTGTGGCCAGGCACTTCCCTTTGCTTGCTCTCGTGCACATCCCACAGGCTGACAAGTCCTTTCCCTTCCTGAATTTCCACAGTTCATTCACACAAGGAAGGTCAAGGGGGACTCCCCCGGGGCAGACTGTAGCCTGCATCCTCCCTGACGCTCAGCGCGAGAGGCGAACGCAGACAGGCTGCCGGTGGCCTGTGCTGGGGCAGCAAGACGCAGAAAACTGCAACAATTTTTGTCTAGGGAGTGGACGTTTGGCCTACTGGTTAAGATGCTGATTAAGCCCTCAGGTCCCACCTGCGAATCTACCTGGGTTTGAGTCCCACTCCAGCTCCTAGCTTCGGCTTCCTGTTAACAGAGCTCCTGGGAGGCAGCGGCGATGGCTCAGGTCCTTGGTCCCTGCCACCCATGTGGGAGACCTGGGTTGAGTGCCCAGTTCCAGGCTTTAGCCCCGTCCAGTCCTGGCTGTTGCAAATATTTGGAGTGAGCCAGCAGATGGGATCTCTCTCTCTCTCTCTCTCTCCTTCTTCAAATAAGTAAATGAAAAATATTTTTTTTTTTCCACAGGCAGAGTGGACAGTGAGAGAGAGAGACAGAGAGAAAGGTCTTCCTTTGTCGTTGGTTCACCCTCCAATGGCCGCTGTGGCCGGCGCGCTGCGGCCAGCGCACCGCGCTGATCTGATGGCAGGAGCCAGGAGCCAGGTGCTTCTCCTGGTCTCCCATGGGGTGCAGGGCCCAAGCACTTGGGCCATTCTCCACTGCACTCCCTGGCCATAGCAGAGAGCTGGCCTGGAAGAGGGGCAACCAGGACAGAATCCGGCGCCCCGACTGGGACTAGAACCTGGTGTGCCGGTGCCGCAAGGCAGAGGATTAGCCTAGTGAGCCACGGTGCCGGCCAAAAAATATTTTTAAAATTGTGTAAAGCAAGCACAGAAAGACCTTAGAAAATTTGGATTTGAAGATTTTAAAAAACTGAATATATTCACTTTAACAAAACCTCAGCTAAATAGCTTAGCCTTTCTAAGTCTCAGTTTCTTTACCTGTAAAATGGGGACACGGGGTACCAAGTTTAGAGTACCAGGGTAGGGATTAAGGAGATCATTCATTCAAAAGTGCTCAGAGTAAAGCAAGAGCTCACAGGACCCGTGCAGTACTTACAAAGTAAAACATACGTACACAAAGATTTTTAGCATACAAAGGTTTTCATTACTCAAAGATTTAAAGTAGTAGGTGGGAAATTAAACTAAAATATAGACACTAAATAAATAACATGTCTACACTGAAGTAGACATAAAATAAGAATTTGTAGCCAGTTGAAATGTACTTTGGAATAAGCGGGTAAGACTGGGAAATGAAGAGCACAAACTTGTATGCCACAGTGGCCCACGTGGTAGATACAGGGGCATCAGAGTTGAGTCCGAGTTCCCCGGCAGCCAAAGTAAAATGGGAAACAGGGTCAGATACGCACTGGAAATCGTCTGCAAATAGAAAAACATAAGCTTCTCAGACCAAGTGGCTTCCTGTCTTTCTATCACCTGTGTGTCACAATTGCATTTGACTGAGCCCCTGCGCCTTTGTGGGAGACCCGGAGGAAGCTCCTGGCTCCTGGCTTCAGATTGGCTCAGCTCTGGCCGTTGCGGCCATTTGGGGAGTGAACAGCAGATGGAAGACCTCTCTCTCTGTTTCTTCCTCTCTCTGTCTGTATTGCTACCTCTCAAATAAATAAATAAAATGTATATTTTTTAAAGCTAGCTGTCGCATCTTAATCATCTTATTTCTAAGATAAGAAACCAAGAGACTGGCATGGCTGCTCATAGAAGGCATCGGGGGTCCAGCCTCAGTCCAGCCTTGTGTTCTGCTAAGCTTAGTGTAGAGCCATGCCCCCAGCCCAGGCTGGACCGTGAGAGGAGTGCTGCCTCCACCCTGAGGGTTCCCTGGAATAAGACCCCTGTCTGGTCCGTGTACCCCTTTTCATTGAGCAAACAAAGCTTCCCCAGGAGCCCAGCCCCATCTGCTTCCGTCTCATTGGGCCACACGGCCAATTCAGCTGCAAGGGAGTCGGGGGGGGGGTATATTTTAAGCACCCCCACTGCCACTCCAAATGAAGTCGGGGTTGTCCTGAGGGGAAGGACAATGAGCATTTCGCGATGCGGCCAGCACGGGGCTTAGGTGGAGAGGAAGAGTCCCCGAGACGGGATGCGAGCCTAGGGCTGCAGCCTCCTGCGTCACCTGGAAGCAGATAGGTGCTGCTGGTGAGGTTTCCTAGGGTAACTTGCGGAGGAGTTGGGGAATTAAAGAGATCGCTGGCTTTGGGTCAGGGGAGGCCGCGTGGGAGGACGCGGTAGACTGCCGGTCGTTACAACCTTTACCTGGTAGAAGTGCCCGTCGTTACACCCTTGCTGCTTGGGACCCGGCTGCGGCCAGATGGGAAAAAGGCTTTTCCCACACATCTTCACCTTCCTGTTTAATATTTCAGTCACTGAGTGATGGAGCGCAGCAAAAATTTCATCGCCAACTAGTTAAAAAGCTATATTTCACGGTTACAATATCTAACAGAAGGGTTTATTTCACAGCTATCATGTTATAGCCATTAAATATATATTTTAAAGGAGTGAAATTAAAATGCTAGAGCCATTTTTTTTTTACAGCAATCTAGCCCATAGACTGGCAGAATACAAATGAGCTCAAGCTGGTTGTCCCCGAGCCGGGGAGAGCACCTCTCCTGGGGTCAGAGCGCCTCCCCACCCCGGCCTGCCTCCTCCAGGGAGCCGGATTGACCCAACGGCGCTGGGAGAAGGGCAAAGGGAGAAGTGTAGAGCCTGGGGCCCTCTGTGTTGTTCACATTTACCTTCAAAACATGACTGTGTAGGGGCAAGTGCTTGGCTCAGAGGCTGTCGGACACCAGCCCCATCAGAGTCCTCTGCTTCCGATCCAGCTTCCTGCTCACGCGCACCCTGAGAGGCACCAGGGATGGCTCAGGCAGCCTGGTCTCTGCCGCCCGCATGGAACGAGTTTTGGTTCTTGCCTTTGGCCTGGTCCAGTCCTGGCTGTTGAGGGAAATTGCGGAGGGAACCGGGGGATTGGATGGAAGATCTCTCTCTCTCTCTCTCTCCCTCTCTCTCTCTCTCTGTCTTTCATATAAAATTAAAATTAATAAATAGAAAATCTAAAATGTGTTTAAAAACTTATTTTAAAGGTTTATTTTATTTTTTATTAGAGACAGAGATCCATTTTCCATCTGCCAGTTCACTCCCCAGCCGAAGCCAGGAGCCAGGAACTCCATCCTCGTCTCCCACATGGGTGCAGAGGCCAAAGCACCTGGACCATCTTCTGTTGCTTTGCCAAGAGCCTCAGCAGGGAGCTGGGGTCAGAAGTGCGGCAGCAGCTGGGGCTCCAACCGCAGCCCATATGGGATGCTGGTGTGACAGGTGGTGGTTTAATCTGCTGCACCACAATGCTGGCCCCTGTTTAAACACGTTTTAAAAATAGAATGCAGAGTGGCTTAGAAATATATAGGCAGACCTTGACAGCTTCCCAGGGTGTGTCATTAAGTGAGGAATGATCCAGTGCTGGTGATGTACTGGGAATGCCCTGAGGAGTCATGCAAATTGATCACAAGGGCTTGGTGGTTCACATTTTTTAAAAAGATCTATTTTATTTTATTTGAAAGTCAGAGTGAGAGGGAGAGACAGAAAGAGAGAGAGAGAGAGAGAGAGAGAGCGCTCTTCCATCCACTGGTTCACTCCCTAAATGGCTGCAACGGCAGGGGCTGGGCCAGGCCAAAAGCCAGGAGCCAGGAGCCTCATCTGGGCCTCCCACGTGGGTGGAGGGGCCCAAGGACTTAGGCCATCTTCCATTGCTTTCCCAGGCGCATTTGCAGGAAGCTGGATTGGAAGTGGAGCAGCCGGGACGTGAACCGGTGCCCAGTGGGATGCTGGCACTGCGGCACTCAGCCCGTTACACAACAACGTCGGCCCCAGTGGCTCACATTGTCAGCTGGGGTGGCAGTTGGGGGATAACAAGAAGGGGAGGGAGAAGACAACCAGAGTTACTATTAAATTTCTAGAAGTCAGTTCATAAAAATGATCTTATCCATGCACAATCACAGGGACGCAGCAGGGTGCACATTCGTGCAGCGAGGACGGCCACCCAGGGGTTAAGGAGAAAGAGGGCTGAGACTCTGGGGGAGTTTTACTTCCTTCCCCAAGTTTTCCTCTGTGGTTTGAGTTTTTAAAAGCGGGAATATGTATTACAGCTCTAACAAGAAACAAACACTTATTTTTTTTTATTGTGGAAGAAAAGACAACATGGCAAACACACTCCAAATGGCGCAAAGCCGCGGGGGATGGTCTTCCTCCGTCCAGGCCCCCTCCCTGGAGGCCGGGGCCGCTTCCTGCCGCCCTTGCAGGGTCCACGCCACAAAGCCTGGAGGTTTCCTTCCCCCAGCTCCGTTCCACCCTCCCCGTTCCCAGGCAGCCCTTCAAACGCCTTTAACGGGAGCGCCGCCACTTGAATGCGTGCCTGTAAATTATGTATTATTTTATGTGCATGGATTACTTATTTACATGAATACCACTGGGCTATAGATCTTACTCTCTTTCTTCCTCTTTTTCCCACTCAGCGCTGCACTGAAAAGATGCACCCGTGGCCATGTGGCTTCCAGCCCGCTGACTCTCCCGGCTACAGGGAATGCCTCCCCCAGCCCCCATGTGTATAGCATGAGCGCCTCACCTTGTCACAGGCATGGTAACTGGCTAGTGCCACTTAGGAGGACATTACTCAAAGGCCACCTGAGTATACAGCTCCACTGTGGCTGGAGGAGGAATGGAGAGAGAGAGGATTGAAACGCGGGCCAAGGTCAAAGACTCCAAGTGAGAAGGAAGGGGACCGGCCTGAGGCCTGGCCGTAGGTTTAGGGGTGAGGGAGGAGACGGCTGTGAACAGCAGCTTTGCACACTCTCTGGGGGCCTGCGGTTTCTCCTCGAATCAGGTCTTCCTCATCAGGGAGAGTTATCATTTCCCTTTTACAGCTAAAGAGACCGAGGTAGGCTTTCCAGATGAGGCTCACCCAGTGGGAGAGGAGGCTGGCGCTGGGCTCGGGAGCTCTGAATTGAAAGCTTGGATCCCAACCACTGTGTGATGCCTCTCTCCCTGTCCCCTTGTGGGAATGTTCTCCCAGGGACAGTCAGGCCTTGTCTTGCTTGTCTATGCCTGGAGATCCCTGTTTCCAAGGCCATTTTGTTGGGGTGTCTTTTGAGAGGTGCCATTCAATACAGTTGGGGTGAGCTGCGGAGGCCATGCAGGGCCAGCCATCGCTCCCTGCAGGAGGGGAGGGCTCAGGCCGGGCTGCTCGCTGTCCCCTGAGGGGACTCCTCGGTGAGCACAGCTGCTCCTCCAAGCCTCGCCTCTCTGGGGGAATCCCAGGTACCCATCCCATGACGAATCGGTTTGTGTGCACACAGCCGGCTCCCTCGCCCCAGCGCATGTCCAGAGCGCCTGTGGGGTGGGCTGAGGCCCTGGTCTGGACTACCTCGCTCTGCCCAGTCCTTTTTCCTTGTGTAGCGAGAACCCAGGGCACCCCCGAATAATCTCTCTTGGTCCCACTTTCCCCCTCCATACCTTTCTGCCCTCTCCTTCCCCCTCCTAGGCCTCTCCCTTTCCCCACCTTTCCTTTCCGGTGGGCCCCCCTCCTCCCCTGCCCCTGTGTACTCACAGTCTGACCCTGTGACCCGGGCTGGATCCTCGGCCTGGACCCCGAGGTCCCTGAGCAGAAGGAAGCCATCAGACGTCACCTCTGCCGTCTCCGTCTGTCCACGCACGCACTCTCCGATGGCCTTGTCTTCCTCCCCAGGCCTTGAACCGTTTCCAGCTCCAGGCTGCGGGGGTGGGCCCCGTAACTGGAAACAACCGGCCGTGGTGGCTCTGGGCCATGACGGGGGTTTCTGCCTTGGAAGGAATATTCGAAAATTACAAAAAATTATGCCATTTCCATTGCATGCCAGAAGCACCCAAATTGCATTTTAATCCCTTTATGGAGGAAGCCCTGATACTTGGCTTATAGACGCACGTGCGTCTGGTTTTAATCAAGGCCGGTGCTGTTTTCCAGTTCCCTCACGTCGGACTCATGCAGAAGACCCCGGAATCCATCACACGAGCTACGTTAAAGGAGCCCCTTTGTGCCCAGGCGGCTCGGCAGGTGGAGGGGAGGCTGCCGCCCATCTACAAGGTCCGGGAGAAGGTGAGTCCCGGGCTCTGCCCGAGTTCCCTGCCCCTCTGCACTCTGCAGGTGGCACTCTCAGCATTTCCAGCCAATTCTCCCCACCAGGACCTGTTCGTCTTCCAGCCCTGGACCCTGCAGGCCAGTGCTGTCCCCAGCTCAAGCCCCCAGCTCTGCACAGCGGAGCTGCTCCTGGTCAGACTCCTTTGTAAATGGCACCATGCGCAGCCCCCTCCCCGGCCCCTCCAGGGGTGTGCCAGGGAAACCGGCGTTGACCGCACACCTGCCAGGCTGAGCCTGCGGCCCTGGCCTTGGGCTTCTGGGGTCCTGTTGGTTGGATGAAGAAGCAGGCTGACCCGGCCCAGCAGTCCTCTCCAGCATCTGGGTTATGAGGCTGTTTACTGTTCCGTCCTCGCCTCCAAACGGGGCATTTTGAAAGGCGGCGCGGCTGACTTTCAGACAGTTGGCGTGGCCACCTGCGTGGTCACGTCCTGCGCTGTGTGCTCCAGCACTGGGCTGCATGTGGCGGCTTCCTCTGGGCTCCTGACGTAGCCTTTTCATCTCTTCCAGCAAGCAACAAACAACAGCTTCCCCTTCTCCATGCACGACAACCGGCACATTTTTGAGAATTCCGGAAACTACCTTGACTCCGTGAGTGTTTCTCTCTGAATAAAGTGGGGGTGGGGGAGCAGCATCAGGGCCTTGGCTTTCTGAGATGGGGTGAAGACAGAGGGCTGACCCCAAAACTGGATCAAGGTCAAAACAGAGCGAAGTCTGGGACAAGACTCCTAACAGTTTCCAGAGAAAGCACTCCAAGCTCCGGAAGTCCTGTGCAGCTCTCCAAGTCTGCCCAGCCTCCGTGTGGGTTTGCGTGGATGTCAGGGGCCTTTCTATGACTTTCTCTTCTGTGAGCTTTCTTGTGAAGACCTGTTGTGGAGGAAGGGTCTCTGGATGGCAGAGCCAGGACCTCGGAGGAAGGGCTAGGCTGGGGGGATTTTAGGTAGGACAGGAATTCTGAAAAACTGCCTTTGTCTGGAGGCGGCAAGTTCCCTGTCACTGGAGAATATCAACTCTGCTGGCTCTCGTTAGCATGCACAGCATTGTGCAGTAGGAACCTAATGCAAGCTGCAAAAGGGATTTAAAATGTTCTAGTGGCCACACTAAGTAAAACTAATCTAGCAATCAAATAGTCACCCAAATTATCAATTCAACAAGTAATCAATATAAAAATTATCAATGAGATCTTCTGTGTTCCTCTTTCCAAACTAAATCTTCAAAATTCAGTCTGGAGTCTGCTTTTTGCCAAAGTAGCTAACACACCACCCAGGATACCGCATCCCATACCAGCGCCTGGGCCAGGCTCCAGCTGTGCCCTGGATTCCAGCTTCCTGCTAACCTGCACCCCGGGCAGCAGCAGGTGGTAGCTCAGGTAGTTGAGTCCCTGCTCCCCGTGTGGGAGACTTGGATAGAGTTCTTGGCTCCTGAATTTGGCTTTGCCCAGCCCTAACTCTAGATGAGAAATCTCTTTAAATACTTTTTTTTTTTTTTTTGGACAGGCAGAGTGGACAGTGAGAGAGAGAGACAGGGAGAAAGGTCTTCCTTTACCGTTGGTTCACCCTCCAATGGCCGCTGCGGCAGGCACACCACGCTGATCAGAAGCCAGGAGCCAGGTGGTTCTCCTGGTCTCCCATGCGGGTGCAGGGCCCAAGCACTTGGGCCATCCTCCACTGCACTCCTGGGCCACAGCAGAGAGATGGCCTGGAAGAGGGGCAACCGGGACAGAATCCAGCACCCTGACTGGGACTAGAACCCGGTATGCCAGCCACAGGCGGAGGATTAGCCTATTGAGCTGCGGCGCCGGCCTAAATACTTTTTTAAAGAAAATCCAGTTTGTATTTTACTCTCATATCCATCTCAATTTGAATGACCCCTATATCCAGTGTTCAATAACTGTGGGCAAATCAGCTATGGGGTGGCCTCTCTCGGGGTGAGGGGCAACCAGCAGAGCTCTGAGGATCCGGAAGCCTGGAAGTCTGTGGTTATGACGATGATGATGATAGCAGTAACCCCCATCAATCAGGAAGTGTTTGCTCTTGACCAATATTTTGTGCTATTATCTCATTTAATCCTACAACAACCCATGGGTGAATTGCTCCTATCACCCCCACTTCAGAGAAGAGGAAGCTGAGAATTAGTAAAATCCAACACCTGGCCCCTGCTGCCCTTTCCAACAGGCTGCAAGGCCGTAACGAAATCAAAGAGGCTCCCCCTGAAAACCAGTTTGCCTCCGACGAGTGTTGAATATAGAACCACAGTGTCCGCCCAGCCTGTCTCTCAAATGCAAGGTGCAGTGCTGGTTTCTAAGCGACCAAAGTAACCTACGTCCTTTAAGAGGCTCAAATGACACAGAATTACGTAAAATGAAACATAAGATTCGCACCCTCGTTTTCCGTCCTTGCGATCTCACATTGGCGAGTCGTTCCTGAGGATGGCCGGGTGAGTGCCGCCCGAGAAGTTCCGCCACTCACACGCACATGTAAATGTGTATCATGATGGCGACACAAGCGGGACCATGCCACGCCTCTTTGACCAGGGTCATGGCAGTGTCCTAGGAAGCACGGGAGGCTGGCTCAGCAATAGTTGAGCTAACACTTGTATTTCCAGTTTAGCAAAGGTTAGATAACGTTTCCCGGGAAATGTCCTGGGTTTGGTGTCTACGTTAGAGGCATTTTTGTACACCTTTCTTAGTTCTCTCTCAATTAATCCATATAAAATTTCTGCCTCTTTTGGGGTAGATTTACCTCATATGTGTTTGCCCCAAATTTGTCTAATTCTTTTCAAATTTACTGGCATGGTATCTCTCAGAATACTTTATCTTGTTTTCCTTTAGCTCTTTTTTTCTTTTTTCAATTGAATGCTTAGTTCATATCCTTGCAATTGTTTTTGTTAATGAACTCATTAAAACCATATTCTTCAGATTGGTTTTCTTTCCCAAAGGTATCTCTAATTAAGGTCTTATTATTTGCTTCCAAATAGTATATGATTTAATTTTTAATTTCCTTTTTTTAAACAAAAAGTTTAAAATGTTTTGAACTTCCTATACTGTTAGAAGTTGTAAAGATCATCTATCTGTCCTAATATCTAGTTTTATGGGTTATAGTAACTTTTATTTCTTTCTTTCTCTTTTTCTCTTTCTTTTTCTTTTTAAAGAGTTATCTATTTATTTCAAAAGCCATAGCGACAGAGAGAGGGAGGGACACCCACAGAGAGAGCTCTTCCATCCCCTGTTTCATTCCCCGGATGGCTACAACAGCAAGTGCTGGGCCAGGCTGAAACCAGGAGCCAGGAGCTTCATCTGGGCCTCCTACATGGGGGGCGGGCCCAGACCCTTGAGCTGTCCTCCTCTGCTTTTCCCAGGTCATTAGCAGGGAGCTGGATGGGACTTGGAGCAGTGGGGATGCCGGCGATGCAGGTGGCGGCTTTGCCCGCTAGGCCACAGTGCCAGCTCCCTAGAGTAACTTTTTTGAATGTGATCTGTGAGTTCTACTTCTTGAATTGTAAAGATTTGTTGTCCTTTTATACGAATAGTTTTAACACTGTTTCATGAATCTTTAAAAAGGTTATGGGGTCATGGTTCTGGCCTGGCAGTTGAGTCCACATCCCACATCAGAACACCCGGATTAGAACCTGGCTGCTGCTCTTGCCTCTGGCTTCCTGCTGACGCAGACGCTGGGGGGCAGTGGCGATGGCTAAAGTGATTGGCTTCCTGCCACCCACATGAGAGACCTGGATTGAGTTCCTGGCCGGGAGACAGGACTTTGTTCCGAGTCTCCCACGTGGGTGCAGAGCCCCAAGCACTTGAACCATCTTCCACTGCTTTCCCAGGCCATTAGCAGGGAGCCGGAATGGAAATGGAGCAACTGGGACTTGAACAGGCACTGATTTGGGATGTTGGTACCGTAGACAGCAGCTTGACCCTCTGCACGGTAGAGCCGGCCCCTAATGCCATATCTTTCTGCATACAATCCATGGCTGTTTTATTTTCTCGGTGGTGTTTGCCATTTGTCGGCATGGAATGGCTGCCTTGGTGTGCTCACTGCTCTCGGCCTCTGAGCTGGCCCCCAGCACGCTGTGAGCATCAAGTTCGAGCCTTCAGCAACTTGTCACTAGAGATCCTGGAAGGGAGCATTAAAACGTGTCCGTGTCGTGTCACTGGTTTCCATAAAGACCTCGGAACTTGGGATGTTGACCATTTCCCCTCTAACCTCCTCCCTGTTCTTCCCCAGGGCCTGGGACGGAAGAAGATCTCCCCAGATAAAAGGCAACATGTTTCTAGAAATTTCAATCTTTGGGCGAGCGACTACGTTCCATCTTGTCTCGATGGCTTTTCAAACAACCAGATATCCTACGTGTACAAGGAGGCCAGGGTGGACCCGCGGTTCAGGCGCTTTCCCAGATGTTACGCAGAGGTCTGGAGCACCTGCCGATTTATTCCTGAGCACAGCTACCCAAAGGTTTTGAGAAAGAAACCAAAAGTAAGGTTTGCTGTCCACCAAAATATTGTTCTCCTGGAGCCATGATCCTCCCAAAAGACTCTTCTGGGTTTTGTAGCACTGGAATTTCTCCAGACACTAAGAGCGTTTACTTCCTGGCCCAGCACTGCCATTTAATCTCTGAAATACTTTTATGATTTTAGTAAGGTCGAAAAATCTCTCAAATCCTTATAAAATAAATATGTGTGCAATGACACATGTGTGTAAATGCACCTTTAAGATTGCTATATTTGCTTTTGGGGGACTTTTAAAAACCTCATATTTCATATATGGAGATATTTTTATTTTGAAGTTTCAAATACAGGAAAGCAAAAGTTCCTCATCTCCTACCCTTATCCTGTCCGCTCACTACTTGTTTTTGTTCTCAGTGTTTACAGTCATGTATGTGTGCATAAATACAGAAAGTTTTGAATAAGAATTATGTCACACAGTAACAACATTCTATAACTTCCTCTTGATGTTTAATAATGTATCTTTTAGTTTTACATTGTCAGAATGAATAGACTGATTAAAAAAAAAAAACTGTTAAATCGTGTTTCCAGATA
This sequence comes from Oryctolagus cuniculus, assembly GCF_964237555.1. Classification (NCBI taxonomy): domain Eukaryota; kingdom Metazoa; phylum Chordata; class Mammalia; order Lagomorpha; family Leporidae; genus Oryctolagus; species Oryctolagus cuniculus. The sequence continues at coordinate 5,964,523 of NC_091446.1, forward strand.
CAGATACATCTTACTTCAAAGACTAGCTGCTGGGACAGCGTTGTGGTGCGGTGGGTTAGACTGATTGTGGTGCAGTGGGCTAGACCGCGGCCTGTGACTCTGGCACCCCAATGCTGGCGTTCCACATCTGAGCGCTGGTTCCAGTCCTGACTGCTCCCCTTCTAGTCCGGCCGTGTTCCAGTGCTCCTGAGAAGGCGGTGGAGGATGGTCCGGGTGCTTGGGCTCCTGCCACCCATGTGGGAGACCTTGATGGAATCTTGGCTCCTGGCTTCAGCCTGGGCCTGCCCTGGATATTGTGGCCATTTGGGGGAGTGAATCTCTCTCTCTCTCTCTCTCTCTCTCTCTCAACTTCTCTCTTTGTTGCTTTGTTTTTCAAATAAATAAGTAAATTTTTAAAGAAAATCATCTTCTTCTAAGGGGCATTTGTTTCTAATTTCTAAAAAAGATTTATTTATTTATTTGAGAGGTAGAGTTTCAGACAGTAAGAGGGAGAGACAAAGAAAGAAGTCTTCCACCCACTGGTTCACTCCCCAAATGGCTGCAACAGCCAGAGCTAGGCTGATAGGAAGCCAGGAGCCGGGAGCTTCTTCCAGGTCTCCTATGTGGGTGCAGGGGCCCAAGGACCTGGGCCATCTTCCACTGTTTTCCCAGGCCATAGCAGAGAGCTGGATTGGAAGTGGAGCAGCCGGGACTTGAACCAGTGCCCATATGGGATGTCAACACTGCAGGTGGAGGCTATACCCACTTCTAATTTTTTGCTGTCCAGCCTGGTGCTGTACAGTGAGTCCGATCGGCCTCTCCGGGCGTGTGTTTGCGTGCGGCTCTGGCGCACACTGGAAAGGCAGCTGGTTAGTGCTGGGTTGGGCAGCGTGTTCCGCTCCAGTATTAATGACTGACCCTCCTGTGTCACTCTTGGACACTTAAGGCCAGGAAAGGACAAAAAAAGGTGTCCTGTTATTCTCTTCCCTGGCGTTTCTCTAAGTACTGGCGAGCTTGGCTATCTTTTCATTCCATTTCCCATGACCTTTTGGAAGTACCCATGTATGTGGTCACCTGGCTACATTTCTAATAAATAAATAAATATTCTAATAAAAATAAAGTTTCAATAAGCTTTCAGTGAGTCTCTTCTGGATTTCTGTGCAAATAACCATTAGCGAATGGAGAACTCTACGTCATTTCTAAGACTTGTATCCCCTGGTCCTCTGTGCACTGGCCAGATCTGCAGGTATAAAGGCGTAGTCCAGGAATCCAGATGCTGGTGCAGGTGTCAGACAAATGAGCTCACACTCTGTTACCCAGGGGCTTTGTCTTAAGCCCCTACTATATTTTTCTGATATGTATGTACATGGGGACATTTTTAAAGAAGACAAAATTCAGTGAAAAAGGATTTTCCTCACTTCCCTGATTCTGTCTTCATTTTCTCTCCCCTGAATAACTGTCTTGACACATTTTGTGCGTGTCCTTCTTCAGGTAGCTGGGCACAGAACACGTAGAATCCCTCTCTCTCTCCCTCTCTCTCTCCCTCTCCCGTTCTCCTCTCTCTCTCCCTCTCTCTCTGTCCCTCTCCTGTTCCTCTCTCCCTCTCTGTCCCCCACCCCTTCCTCCCCGCCCCCATGTCCCTCTCTCCGCCCCCAATTCCTTCCCCACAGAGGACACTTACAAATGTGTCTGGGGAGTGATTCTGCGTGGGCCCTCACTGTCCCAGTTCCTTGTTTAAGAGCGTGGCTCCTGGTGTTTTATCACATGGGTGTGCCACACAGTTTCTGGAGTCCTTTGAGGGTCATTTGTCAGGCCCTTTCCTATTACAAACAGTCTGAAATAAACATCTTTAATGATAAATATTCACACTGAGCTATGAGCACTTCTATGTGGCCAGCTCAAGAAAACAAACCTGTCCAATTAAAGAGGATGTGGATTTTAAATTCACTTTGTTATTTTTTCTGAAAGAGGCTGTGCCCGCGCTCATACTCTCACTAATACTTCAGGTACAGACACACCTGCTCACTCATGCCCTTGCATTATCGAACTTCACATTTTCCAAGAAGTCCGAAAATGCCATTCTGTTGGAATTTGCGATGCTTCCATTGTGCGTGTCTGCATAGCTATTGGAAAGCCATTTGTACCTTTTTTTTTTTTTCAGCTGTGAACTGTCTCTTTCACTAATTTTTCTATTGGTTTGTTTGTGGTATTTAATCATTTGCACTGTTTTGTATATGTGAAGGTATATTTCAGCTAATGGACTATTTCACAGAGAGATTTTAAGTTTACAGAAACGCAAAGTGACAAGTAGAATTCTCATATGCCTACTCTCCCATAATTTCCCCCATAACTGACATCTTGCTTTGGTTATTGGAGTGATTCTTACCATCTTTCAGCCCTGCATATGTTTCTGGAGTAAAAGGAACAAATCTTTTATTCAGTGGCTTCTGGCTTCCATGCCTTGCTCAAGCCTTCCTTTGTTTGAGATTCGCGAGTAGTTCTAAGACTTCATGTTGTAATCCTTGCTTTTTATGTATGTTAGGAGGCTGCATGACAGCTGTCAATGTGTTGGCATTTATCGAAAGGATCTTACACATTCTCTACGTGAATCTGTTAATGCAATAAGTATATTAATGAATTTTCCACTCTTTTAGATTTAACAATTTTCAAATTTTACCATGTTTGCTTCGTATGTAAAATTACATGCATGCACACACATAGCCTTTTTAAAAAAGCAGGGTGGGTGTGTTAATATCACACAACGTGGAGTTCGTGACAAGGATCATAAAATGAGAAGAGGGGTCTGCTGTTACATAGAGGGCCCCGCAGAGAACTTCTGGTGTCCTGGGACAAACTGGAGGTGGCTGCGGCGTCTCCTGACAGATTCCATCTTCTGACAGATTCCAGACTTGATATGCAAATGTGGTACCTCTGCCTGTTTGTTTCTGAACTTTCGCTTCCCGGCCCAGCTTCGACTGGAGGCAGCTTTTTTCTTCCCTCCACTCACCACAAAAGCTCCCGGAGCAGGTGCGTTCTCAGGGGCAGATCCTGGAACAGCTTCTTCTTTTTCTTCTCTTTCAGTCCTGCACAGCGTTGACTTATGGCAATGGTCACGTGCTCATCGTCCATATTCGTAGAGTTCAGTGCAGTTTCCATACACAGGCGCGTGGTGTAATAAGCAAGCCAGGGAGAGCAGCTGGTCCAGCCCCAGACGTTTATCTTCTCTTTGTGGTGAGGACATTAAAAGCCTCTTCCGCCTCCGCTGAACCCGGGAACGCACGGCTGGGAGCCGCGCAGGACACCGGGTGGGATCCTTCCTCTGCAGCCGCACCTTGCACCTGCACACTAGTGTCTGCCCTTCCCGCTTCCCCTCATTTGAAAATCTTTTCTATTTCCTTTATGGATCTTGGGGGCTGAAAGGTACTTGTCTTTCTCTTTTTTCTACTCTTGTTCATTTTTATCTTTAGAGGAAAATATTTGTTTTATATAGGGTTTTTTTTTTCATGTTTAATATCATTATTCCCTTCGAGGCTGTGGACTCCTGCCTCGTCCCACCCTCTGACATGCCCATGTGGTCCTCGGGCTGCTGCTGTCTCCAGCACTCCACAATATTGTTGCTCTTCTTTCGATCTCATCAATTTATGCGTCACGTTTGCCGATTCCATTCTTGGGCTTACAGAGATTTTCTTTTTCTAGCTACTCAAGGTTGAAAGTGTAACTCAATTACTTTCCGTCTTTCCTGTTTACTTTGTAAATGGAATTAAGCCTACTTCTTGCCGATAGCACTTTGTGTATATATACACATCCCAGGCTGGTGCTTACTTTTAAACAGCTTGTTTTCTTTGCTGGCGCAAGAACTGTTAAGAAGTGCATTTTAAAATTCATTCTTTCCTTGTCATTTTTTGTTGCCAATGTTTTCTGCATTGTGGTCAGTGATTAAAAAAAAAAGATTTGCTTGAATCCTGGTTACTGAAAATTTGAAAATATTCTTTTGGTTTAATACCCAGTCAATTTCCTTGGCTGATCTATGTATATTTGTGAAGGATGTGCAATCTCCCTTCTAAATCACTTAGTTTTTTTCCCGAAAATATCTACAGGGTCGTAGAAAGTTGTAAAAAAAATTACACAGAGGGCATAACGGCAGGGAAACCGCACACCCGCGTGCTATTGCTGTTTAACAAGCGACTGCAAATGGGGTGACCCAGAGCCGCGCTGTTTTTAGCTGACTACAGGTCTGATGTCGGGGTGCAGCCTCTGCTCGGGGCCTCACGGGCTGACAGCAGCGTGTTCAGCTGGCTTCATGCTCACCTGGGCCTGCTGTCCACTTCCAGCCTTGCTGGTTGTGGCAGAGTCCAGGTCCTTGTGGCTGGAGGACAGCCAGATGGCCGCATTCCAGGCGTGCGGCCCCTGTGCCTCCAGGGCCAGCAGGGGTTGGGGTTGGGGCCCCTCTCATATTTTGCAGTCTCTCTCCCCAGCATGTGTTCAGTCCCTTTTATAAGGGGTCACATGCTGAGGGCTGACCCACCCAGTGTAATCTGCATATGATAAGAGCTATGGATTTGGGGCCTGAATACATCTGGACAGTGGACTTCGCTGAGCAGTGCAGCAGTGTGACGCAGGTCCGGCCCACCGTGAACATCGCCACCAGGGAACGTGCAGTGGCTCTGCACAGGCCTTGTTCGGATTTTACCCATTCTACACGCACTGTGTGTGTGGGGTTTGCTCCTCTGGCCACAGACTTATCCTGGAGTCCTTCTGGTCTGTGAATCTGCTAATCAAGGCTGACATTTCCAAGATATGAAAACGCATGAACTGCGTGGGGTGTCACTGTCAGGATCTGTGTCTTGTAATTTCCAATTTTGTGTTTTTGCTGTGGAAATTTTTCTCCAATTACTTTTTTGATTACTTTCTGCCCTTCATTCTTTCCTTTTCTTCTAGAAGTCTCCTTGCATGGAGACCGACACGTCTGGCCTTCCGTCTTCCTTTATGTTTCCATCAGCTCGTCTGCTCGCGCTGGTTTCCTAGGGGGAATCCCTGGACTTCAGCGTCCAGCACACCACATGACCATCGATGGTCCATTCTGCTTTCTCAGTCTACCGAGGTCTTCCTGTCTCCAAACATCACTTTCATGTCCAAGGTCACCATCTGGCTTTTGTTTGGGGGTGCAATGATCAGTTCTGTCTGACACCAACTTTGCTTGCTCCCATGCCTTGCTACTCTCCTCCATCACCCTGCTTCCCGAGACACTGCCAAGTCTGTCTGGCCTTGCGGCAGAGTGCGAGCAGCGCGCGGCTCTGGGCTCGATGCTCCTGTGGCCTCCCGAGGGTGGCTGGTAACTCCCCTGCGAGCCGTGTGTGTGGGACGGGGGGTTGGGAGGCTGGGTGAGAGGCAGGAGGGGCTGCCCAGTGTGGGCACCAGCTCCTTCTTCAGGGAGGGGCTCCCAGGCTGCCTGTTGCTACTTTCCTGGCACCCGGTCCTGCCGCCGCCTTCCAACAATCGCTCTGCCACTGCCTTGGACCCAGCTCACTGCTTGACACTGGGGATGAGAGGAGGACCCACCCTGGCAGGGAACGTCTCTAAATAACCCAACCAGATACCCTGGGCTCCCTCTCTTCCCAAATTCACTCCCTCCACTCAACACCCTGGGAGCAAACCTGAACACATTTGCCACACATCTGACCTGTGCGTCACGGGCCCCTACCTGTCACCTGTCACTTGGAACATCAGGATCACTCAGTGTAGACAGAGGGGATCCGCAAGTCCACACAGTGGGAAACGCACAAGCCAGGGGGTTCAGTTCCCGCCGCACCTCACCACCTCCCAAGGACTTCTTGTCCGAGGTCTGCCTGGGTTTGTGAAATCAGAGATCCCCGCATGTTTGCGAGCGGCCACTCGTCCACTCGTCCACTCGTCCACTCGTCGCCTCAGCCAGCCCCAGTTTTTCTCCTCAATCTCAGCAGAGCTTCAGCGTAGAACAGGGAAGGAATAGCTTTATGTTTTAAAGTATTTACTTATTTATTTTGAAAGTCAGGGCTAGAGAGACAGGGAGATCTCCCATCCTCTACTCCATCCTCTGCTTCCCCTGATGGCCGCAATGGTCAGTGCTGGGCCAGGCTGAAGCCAGGAGCCAGAAACTCCAACTGGGTGTCCCTTGTGGGTGCAGGGGTCCAAGCACTTGGACCATCTTCCACTGCTTTTTCAGGACACTAGCAGAGAGCCAGGTCGGAAGTGAAGCAGCCAGGACTTGAATCAGCATCCGGCATTGCAGATGGCAGCCTAACCCACTGCACCACAACGCCGCCCCAGGACTGGGCACTTTAATGGAGGTGTAGGTCTGGGGACACCAGCGTAGAAGCCCCAAATATAAGCAATCATTTTATGAAAATAAAATCTTTAACAGGTTGGCACCCTGTCAATGAGTTGCCCTTGTTGGCTCTCTGTTTGAGCATGTTGCTTTGAACAGAGGAGTAAACAAGCCGCCAGTGCAAGTGACCCCCACTTACTAATCAATTACATGCAGGTGTTTATAGATTTTGTCTTCTGTTGTAATGAATTCGACTTGGACTTTTGCCATCCTGGAAAGAAATGACTTAGAGCAGCTGACGGCTTAGTAATGAGGTTTTGGAGAGGCGCTGCCTAGTGTCCCTTCTAGAATAACACCGGGAAGCGTTGGTTGCTTACTGTACATGTAGGAGGTCCCTGCCTAACTACTGAGTCGCTAATACACGTTTGCAGAAATCGTATCCAAAGGCTCCCAGAAACACGGTTGAAAGAGCAGAGTGATGATTTCCGAGAGGGAACCAGCTCCTAAATGCTGTCTATTTTTAGACAGAGAAGCAGCTTCCATGTGGTCTGTTTTGACATTCACGACTGTGATTTAGATTGCCTTGCGCCTTCTTTTTGTTTGGAGCATCTCGTGGCTGTCTTTAGTTCTGGGGACGCATCTCCTGCCACTGCTGACCCGACAGCCGTTCCAGGACAATGTCCACGCTGCAGTTTGCTGGCCGGTGGTGACTCCCAAGTTCGGAACTGGGACATTTCACCCCATTCAACTTGGTTTTTTCAACCCCAGAATTGATCCCATATTGAGGATTCGTGGGGGGAGGGGGGAGATGGCTATGGGGGAGGAAGGCCTTGAAATGATAATCTAAGTATAGGCTTCCCATATGTTCTGCAGAGTTCGGGAAGAATCCATGCTGTTATGGTAACACCCCAAGAACCATAAAACAAGCAAGCAGAATCAATTTTCTTCTCTGGGCTCTTTGCTGCCACCCACAATCTTTGGTGCTAGCATGGTGGTGGGAGCCAGGGATGTGAGGGGAACCCCCTTAGCTCTGCACTGGGCTTTGAGGCTTGGTGGAGACCCTGCCTTCCAGGCCTGCTCTCGGGGCAGCCACTGTGCTCCTTCACACTGTGCGTGACACGTCGTATGCTGCCTTTATGAGTACCCATCGCAACAAATGAAACCTCTCATGTACCACACAGTGTTGAAGAAAACAGGTTACAGATGCACCGACACGAAACCCCAATTACTTCACGACCAATCAGTGCCGTCAGAGCTTGACTCGCTGGGTCAACGCCATGACCACGACTGTAACTCAGATGCTTGATGACGGTGCTAGGAAGTTGTTGGATTACTTGGGTGCAGCGTGTGAGTTCTGCAGAGTAACCAAAAGAGCCCCAAATGCTACACTGTCTCCTAACAGAAGTCCCACTGATTTGCAAGTCCTTACGTTGGGTCATACAGGCGCAAGAGCGCCAATCCTATCTTCTTCCCTTCTCCTCTTCCTGCCCAAACAGGAGCTCATGCCTGAATGGCCAGCCCCAAGGACGACGGTTTCTACACACCTGCTCACTGACGGGCCAGCCTCGTTGGCAGAGGAACGCCTCTGCTCCCAGCAGAGAGAACAGCTCTGCTCATGGTCCACACTCCACGCTGCCGTGCTGTGAGTGATCCCAGCCGAGTTCAGCCTTCTCCGCTGGGGAACACATCTTAAATATTCTCTCTGCTGTTGATGATTTTACAATAAAGCCATCCTACGTGCTCTTCTGCTATTGATGATTTTTGTCTGGGATTCCATGACTGGTATCAGCCGTGAGTGGCATGGCCAGTCCACCTCTAACAAATACCACTGGGGCTTCAAAAGAGGGTGCAGAGGCCTCGGCGTAATCCTACAGGAGTCTCCCTGTTCCTCAGGAGGAAATGTTCTACTGCAAGCAAGGCCTGGTATCCGAGACCTCCCAGGTCTTAAAGAGAAGCAGTTGCGGAGGAGGGCACTTTGCGTAGCGATTACGACACCGCTTTGGATGCCTGCATCCCATATCACGTGCCTGGGTTCAAGCCCTGGTCCTGCGTCCAATTCCAGTTTTCTGCCAACGCCCGGGAGGCAGTGGTGATGGCTCAAGCAGCTGGGTCCCTGCCGCCCCACGTGGCAGGTCCTGAGTTCCAGACTGCCAGCTCTGGTCTGGCCTGGCCCTGCGGATGGAAGGTCTCTCTGGGTCTGTCTCTGTCTCTCACCTTTCAAACACATAGTAATAAATAAAGAAACAGATTTTAAAGAACAAAAAATGTTTTAAAAACAGCTACTGTTATTAAAAAAAAAAAAAAAAAGAAAGGAAGAGGGCTTGGCCTTTGTCAGCCATCAGAGGGCTCCACGTCTCTGATCACAATCATTCGCTCTGAAGCGGATAATGTTCGCTGCTGGAACCTGCACTAGTTCCAGCTCAGTCCCTGATAGGCCTAGCCCTCCCCGGCCAGCACCTGCACCACACACTCTCCCTCCTGATTGGCCCAGCCCGTCGGGACCAGCAGAGTAGCCACACCACCCAGGGCCCAGCCTGCCTGAGGAAGGCCCAACTGCCCCATGTGTTTCCTCATTGTTCGATGACCCTGGGCCCTGGTTCAGCAGTGAGCAGCCAGGTGAGCAGCCATGAGCCCCAGCCTTGCTCCCGGTGCATCCGGGCTGGCATATCTGTCAGACAGCAAACCCAGCCGGCGGCGGCAATAGCCGTGATTTTCAGCTAAGGATGCCGAGTAGGTGGATCAAGCGATGATACTTTGAAAGGTCATAATTATAATTTTATTAAGCTGTGATCAGGGAGAGAAGATAAATGTCATGGCAATATGCTTAATACTGGATACATATTAGATCATAGAACAATTGTGCATTTGTGCTTGTGTACGTTAAAATTTGGATATGTGTCAGGGCGAGAGTGGAGTCTATTTTTTATCTGCTGGATAAAGAATTGATTTTAATTCTTTCTATGCTAATTAAAGGGAAATTAGAAAAACAAACTACTAAAGCACTAAATACATTTTGATTACTTATGGATATCCACAGTTATTTTGGCTTCATTTACTTATTTACTGGCAGCCTAATGATAGGTAAAATGAAGAATTAATAGCTCAGTAGAGATGATAATAGGTTTGCTCAGCTGACAGAATGAGGGCTCCGGCTTCTCCCATCTCACAGTTGGGAACGTGAAGTCCCAGTGCTTGCTCTTGGGTGGTGTCAGGCAGCAGGTGGCCCCGTTTGGATGGAGCAAGCTAAGCAGGGACGCGGTGGGGGAGCAGGTGAGTGTGGCTGCAGCTCAAAGTGTCGGGAGGTGGGGGTGAGCGCACAGCTGGGCACGGCGGCTTCGCTCCCACAGGGCGGGAGGAGCAGCTCCGCGCGAGGGCGGACACGCGGGAAGACAGGCGCCGACGGCTTGACGGAGAAACTATCGTTGTTGTTGTGCTTAGAACAGCACAGATTTATTATCCTGTGTCCTGGAGCGCGGAAGTCCACAGCGGGCCTCGATGGGGGAAACACTGGCTCACCGGGCTGCGCTCCTTGCTGGAGGCGCGGGGAGTCGTCACATGTCCCTGTCAGCTTCGGCTTTGTGGCTCCTTGGCTCCTTCCTCTGTCTTCAACACCAGGAACGTTGAGTCCACGCTGCCTCTCTCTGGCTCTGCCCTCTGACTCCGCTCAGCTCCGCAACAGCCCCCGCCTCCGCCACCCCCACAGCCCCAGCCCCTTTTCTTTAACACAAGAAAGAGTGGTCCTTCCAGACCAAGTGGAAATTGACAGGCTGAGCCCGCCCCGAGTCGGGGAAGGCAGAGGTGAGGCAGAGGCAGGTGTGTTGTGGACTTGGAGAGGCACAGGTGCACCTGGCAGGCTGACCATCCCCTTTCACTGTCAGCTGATCACAGAGCACAGCTCTCTCGACCCTATAGGTCATTGGGTACTAATGAACCACTGAGTGGTTTTATTTTTGAAAAAGATCTATTTTATTTTTGAAAGGCTAACAGAGAGGGGAGAGAGAAATATCTTCCATCTGTAGGTTCACTCCCCAAATGGCCACAATAGCCAGGGCTGGGCCACGGAGCTCCATCCAGGTCTCCCACATGGGTGCAGAGGCCCAAGCACTTGGGCCACCTTCCACTGCCTTCCCAGGCACATTAGCAGGGAGCTGTGTCAGAAGCAGAGCAGCCAGGATTTGGACCAGCACTGCAACGTGGGATGCTGGCATTGCAGCCGGTGGCGTAACCCGCTGCGCCACAGCGCCGGCCCCATAAATGCACATTTTTAAAACAGCCAACTGTGAAGCCAGTGTTTGCAGATCCGGTTGTTCCCGACTTCTGATTTTTAATGAAATGGACGTCATCCTGTCTCCCAGGCTGCTGGCGGTGAGTCACGATATGTCTGTGAAGATGACAACGTTTACTGAGCTTGTGTTTGTGAACCCTCCTGAAGACAGATTCCCTTTAGAGACTTACTTAATAGCTGTGATCGCAGGTAGAGAAGATAACAATTTTATTCCAGAGGAAGTGTATGCAGAGATACTTTTCACTAGGGAAGGCGCTCAAGGCAAAACCGCATCCTTCCAGGTCTCTGGTCAAGATAACAACCCCAGCGGGCTGGCAGAGGGACCTGTCACCACTGCACACCCTCTCTGGGATGTCACAAAACCTGTGGTGGCAGGCGAGGTCAGGTCACTGCCTTGGCTTGGTGTCCAGGAGAGAAGCCCCCAGGCGGGGACCCGGCTTCCACTGGCTCTGCAGAACACATCATTTTATGTCCCCAAGCCCTCACAGGAGACAGAAGATTAATCAGACTCGGGGAAGGGTTTTTAAAAACCGTCTATGCAGCCAAGATCCTTTAGCGTTTCCCTTGAGCTACTGTACAAACACCAGTTCATTGTTTTAGAACATTTGGACAAAAAAAAGTATGATTTTTTTTTAAACCAAAGGAACTAAAGGAATCTGACACCCGCGGAACAGACTGGCACCTTCAAGGCAGCGGGTGGGTAGAAACGACCCCATACAGTGCTGCCGGCCGCCCGAGGACTAATTACTCATCGGCTCGCCTTTGCCTCTGCTTTTACAATGTAGTCAAACAAGGTAGAACTGTGTCCATTTATGGGAAAGCCAAAGACCAATAAATACAAAGTTTCATTTCCTGATTCCCTGAACCCGATGGGGCTTAGCGAGTACTCCCCAACCCTTCCAACAATGGACTTTCAAAACACCCTGTGAGCAGCACCTCGGATCACATTTCATTGCTCATAAAAAAAGAATCAGATAATGTTAAGTGAGGAAAACCAGGACACAGGGCACGCTGTGTTTACAACCAGAAAGGGACGGGCTCTGTGCTGTGGGCAGGACAGGGGGATCATTTGCCCTCTGTTTTCTGAATTTTTATGCTGCTACCAGGAAACGTTTTTTAAAAATCGATAGGCAGGCCGGCGCCGCGGCTCACTAGGCTAATCCTCCACCTTGCGGTGCTGGCACACCGGGTTCTAGTCCCGGTCGGGGCGCCGGATTCTGTCCCAGTAGCTCCTCTTCCAGGCCAGCTCTCTGCTGTGGCCCTGGAAGGCAGTGGAGGATGGCCCAAGTGCTTGGGCCCTGCACCCCATGGGAGACCAGGAGAAGTACCTGGCTCCTGCCATCGGATCAGCGCGGTGTGCCAGCCGCAGCGTGCTGACCGCGGCGGCCATTGGAGGGTGAACCAACGGCAAAGGAAGACCTTTTTCTCTGTCTCTCTCTCTCACTGTCCACTCTGCCTGTCAAAAAAAAAAAAATCAATAGGCAAAACCACGAGTTAGTTGTTTCGCAGGTGCTGGGATTTAGGACGAGGAGCCTGTGGTGCGCTTCCACGATGAAGCAGATCAGCTCAAGGTTGGAGAATCCCAGGAACCGCCTGACCTTGCTTTCTCCCTCTTCCACTGCGCCTGAAGAGGCCCGCTGTGGCTACCAGTAATTAAAAAAAAGAATCCCTCATCATCTTGTCCACCTATTGAATTCTTCCAGGTAATTCACAACATTCAGGACACTTTCCCTCTGGGGAGACCAAGTGGCAGGAGAGGCAGTGGACTGCGAACTGTGCCAGTCACTCTAATGTGCAGTGAGGAATGGCTGGGAGACATGGCTGGACTGCCCACGGGGCCGTGCATCCTGCAGTCCCGCCCTCCTCCTCCCCTGCCCATCGGAGAGCCCGGAAGGCTCCTCTTCCTCCCTCTCCTGTCCTACTGGGCTCTCTCTTTCCAGGCACTTCCCAAGGGCAGTCCTCAGTTACACTCTTGCCCTCCTCCTCCCTGTCCCTTTCTTGCACCTTGTGGGCCCATCACGTCTGGAGAAGCCGTTATTTTGCCAGGTCTGGCAAACCTTTCCAAGGTGGGCAGCCTGCTGAGGCACAGGAGACACAAGTCAAACAGGGGGCAGCCTGGGCTGGCGTTGTGGCACCACAGATATGCTGAATGGCTGGAGTCCTGACTGCTCCAGGACTTCTAAGCCAGCTCCCTGCTAATGCTCCTGGGAAAGCAGTGAAAGACAGCACAGTGCTTGGATCCCTGCCCCCACGGGGAGACCTGCATGGAGTTCCCGGCTCTTGATTTCAGCCTGGCTCAGCCCTGATCATGGTGGCCATTTGGGGAGTAAACCAACTGATGGAAGATCTTTCTCTCTGCCTCTCTCTGTGTCAGGATAGGAGAGCAAGACAAAGAGGAGGCAGAACACGGAGTCGCCGCTACAACGAGTTTAGTCAGAGACAAACCTGAGAAGAGCTCACCAGGTGAACGCATGGCAGAGCCGCTGGCCAGCACACAGCAGAGAGAGGACCTTCCCGCACACACTGGTGGCTTGTAGAGTATAAAGTAGTTGGGAGCGTCTGGGCCAAGGCTGAGCTTCTGAGAGAGTGGGGAGCGAGAGCCTGGGCAAGCGGCTGATCCCTCAAGATGGCGGTGTGGCCAGTGGTCGAGGCAGCGCAGGGCTGAGCTAGCAGAAGGAAAATTCAAGGAGTCGGGGCTGTTCCCAGCCATGCAGGTAAGAGGCCAGCACAGGTCAAAGGCTTTAGTCCTCGCTCCATCTCTGTCGCTCTGCCTTTCTAATAAATGAAACAAATCTTCAAAAAAAAAAAAAAAAGGGGGGGGGAGAGCATCTGTCCCCCACTGGGTTTCAAGAGATCAAGGCCTTGGGTTGGTTTCTCTGGAACCTGACTCCTGGTTGTCTCACGAGCGCCAAAGCTCCTTCAGGCTCAACCGTGGGCTCAAACTCTCCCAGACCGGCGCTGCCTCCTCCTACGAGGCCACAGTTTGGTTAAAGACAGCATCACTGCTGGAGACACCAAAGCCAAAAGCCAGAGGGTTCTAGACCCCTCCCCATCTCCTGCCATTCTGTCTGAGCAATGTCTCTGATCACTCCCTTCCTCCCACCCCCCTGCCACTGCGTCTGTCTGCCGGCCCCAGCGTCCCACTGTCATCGCCTGGCAGGTCTGCTTGCTCCTTCACACAGCACCACGCTCACAGCAACGCTCCTCAAAGCCCCACCAACGGCATGGTGCCCCGGTTCCCTGCCAGTGGGCCAAGTCCAGCCTCGCTGTGTGGCCCTTAGCCACCCACTAGGTACCAGGCTCCATGAGCAGCCTGGCCTCCCTCTAAGCACCCCCTTCCTCTGTCACCAGCCAGGGCCCGGAGCCCCTGCCACTTCCCAAAGGGAACTCATGACACTTCTGGGCCTTGGCTCTTGCTGTTCCTTCTACTGAGAATGCTTTCCCCACCCCCCACTGGAAGGGGAGATCCCGGGGAAAATCCATCCATCTGCCTGTCACTCAAGGCGCAGGTGCAATCCTCACATACCCCCCCATCCTGGCCCCCGGGTGGTCTTTCTTCCCCCAAACCCAAGGAGGAGGAGTCCACCCTCCCCTGGGCTCTCTGTTTCCTCATGCGCACTTGCGAGCTCCTTGGGAAAATGCACTCAGGCAACATTCAATGTTTCGGGATCTCTCTCTCTCTCTCTCTCTCTCTCTCTCTCTCTCTCATTCTGTGTTTGCCTAGGCCACCACACCCCCAGGGTGCAGGCTGTAGTGCTGGCTCCTGAATCAGCTTGTGGGTAGAAGTTGTATCAGTGTCTGGTTTTCCTAAACATCTCAGGTTTCGTTCTTTTTCTTTTTTTTTTTTTTAAAGAATAACAATTCTTACTTTTTTTTTTTAAATAAGAAGACATCTGAATTAGGGCTGAGCAGCAGTGAGTGTTCTGATCAACTGTGGTTCACTCATTGGAGAAAGCGTCCACCCACACTTCTCCTCCCTTAACTGATCCTTGCAGGGGGTCTGGTTGTCAGTGTCTGTTTCCAGGGTTACTCAGGAGGCTGAGGATTTCACAGAAATGTTATCAGTCATCCACACTTGGGTTCCCCCCGAAGTCTGAGATGGAGTTCTGGTAAAATGCAGATGGGGGGGGGGGTCTGGGAGGGAGGGGCTCGCAGATGATGGTTGGGAGAGGTCTTCATTCCCACCTGGCCCTGCAGTCCTCTTTCTCCAAGAGCTAAGTCCTCCAGCTCCGGCCTTGTCTCTGGGGTGACTTTTGCTGTAACAACTCCTGCCCCCATCACCTCCTGAGCTAAGTCCTCCAGCTCTGACCTTGTCTCTGGGGTGACTTTTGCTGTAACAACTCCTCTCCCATCACCTCCTGAGCTAAGTCCTCCAGCTCCGGCCTTGTCTCTGGGGTGACTTTTGCTGTAACAGCTCCTCCCCCATCACCTCCTGTGATGCTCAACCAGGGAGGATGTGTTGCTGCCGCCTGCAAGCCACAGTTAGATGGAGAACGTAGCATACCTCCAGGATCCTGGCTCACCATTGCTGTGTGTGGCGGCCAGTCTTCCAGACACCCTCATGACGCATGCCTCCCAGCATTCCTGCTCTCAAGAGGTCCCTCCCACATCCAAAAAGGGCTGGCCCTCTGTGACCACTAGCACCGTGGAGCTGGCCATTCTAACTTCAGAGATGAGGTGACAGAACAGGTGGAGCTGGCATTCTCCCTTTCTCCAGTGACACTCACCCTTGAACACAGACACTCCTGGGAAGAAGCCCCCCCTGGCCTCCAAGGAGAAGCCCCACGCCTGAGAGAAGCTGAGGCCACCAACCTACAGCCAATGTCAACCAGCAGCCCCTGGTGAGCAAACCTTGGGCGGTACCAGCTCCCTGCCTATGAATCTTCTGTCCAAAGCCCCAGATAAACCATCTTCCGTCTGAATATCTGATTCATGGAATGACTGTTTTGCACCATTAAGTTCCGGTGCTCTGTAGGCAGCCCTAGTACCTGGAACGAAATAAACATGACACACCAGTGAGGAATTTTGCTCCGGTGTTGCCAGCACCATGGGAGCGTCATACAGGTGCTGAGGCCTGGCAGGGCAGCTGCCTGGCGGATGCTTATTGAGAAGAATCCGAAATGTTCGTTGACAAGTCTCCGTAGTCAGACACGTGGGTAGCCATTTGGAAATTTGGTTGGGATACCCCACTTCTTAGTCTTTAAAATTCATGGGCAGTGATGGAACAGACACATACCACAAGAGGGCAGGTGTACACGCTGGAATAGGGCTTCCCTGACTTAACCCTAGCCTCTCATTGACTTTTTGAAAAATGTCATCGATGGTTCTCTTTCCTATTGAGAACTGCCATACAGAGGCTATGGCTTTGGAGAAGTGGAGCCACATTTCAAAACCAGACCAGCTGGGACAGCTGCCAATGGGGACAGTCGCCAGGGGAAGACGGTCCCGAACAGTTAATTTAACAATGCCGTTTTTGTATTTATTGTACAATGTATCTTTATAATGAAAATACCTACTATTTCATTACTAACAAAAATTGAGCTGCTGTTTTGAAATGTCAGTGGGACAAACAATGTCTGACTCGACCTCATGGCGTGAATGCAGACGTGCCACTGACTCAACCACTCTGATTTCATCACAGGATTCAATAATGCTTCATTATTTCATAGCAAACAAAGCAATAGGTAGTTTTGAAAAAGAAAGTGACTGGGGCTGGCGCAGGAGGTTAAGCCTCTGTCTATATGGTCAGAATCCCCTGTGGGTGCCAGTTCCAGTCCTGGCTGCTCCATTTCTGATCCAGCTCCCTGCTAATGGCCTGGGAAAGCAGTGGAGGATGGCCCAAGTGCTTGGGCCCCTACCAGTCACATGGGGAAGACGCTCCTGGCTCCTGGCTCCGGCTCTGCCCAGGTCTGGCCATTGTGGCCATTTGGGAGTGAACCGGCGGATGGAAGACTTCGCTCTGTCTCTCTCTCCCTCCCTCCATCTGTAACTGTGCCTCTCAAATAAATAACTTTTTTTTTTGACAGGCAGAGTGGATAGTGAGAGAGAGAGACAGAGAGAAAGGTCTTCCTTTTTCCGTTGGTTCACCCTCCAATGGCCGCCGCGGCCCGCGCGCTGCGGCCGGCACACCGCGCTGATCTGCTGATCCAAAGGCAGGAGCCAGGTACTTCTCCTGGTCTCCCATGGGGTGCAGGGCCCAAGCACTTGGGCCATCCTCCACTGTCTTCCCGGGCCACAGCAGAGAGCTGGCCTGGAAGAGGGGCAACCGGGAAAGAATCCGGCGCCCCGACCAGGACTAGAACCCGGTGTGCCGGCACCGCTAGGTAGAGGATTAGCCTAGTGAGCCGTGGCGCCGGCCTCATAACTTTTTTTTTTAAGAAATGATGACCATCTGTCTCTTTCACCTCAGCGTCCCCTCCCCCTTCCTTTCTGGCGTTGGAATGAGCTCATCCGTTGAGAGCCGCCTTGACTTCTCCAAGACATTGAGAGGACCAGCTTCTCAGAACCTGGGCTTTCTGGTCCCGGGTTGTTCTCTCCGGGTTTCTCCCTCTCAGGGGCGCCTTCAGTGCACCCCACACTCGGGGCCTTGGGTGACGCGGGGTGCGGCGCGGGCACGCAATGGCTCTGACGACAGCTGCTTAGGCCTGGCCACGTCCCAGTCCAGACGGCGCCCACTGGGTTGAAGGGAGCCCACACTTGGCGTTTCCTTCAGGAGGAGGTTGTGAGGGTCGAAGGAGACCGGGGGGAGCACTAAAGCCTGGGCCAGTCGGCGCCCAGGCCCTGCTCTCCCTTCACTACCGTGCACCTGCTGTCATCAAATCTTGAAAAAATGGTGGGGAAAGCGAAGATGCTCGGTAAACGCCGGTTTCCTGTCAGTGGCTGTGGTCACGTCCACGCCCCCCCCCCCAACATCTTCTAGAAGATTCCTTCTTTCCCTGCTTCCTCACTGCTCCCCAAGGTCTGTTACCATGGAGGCAAAACCGGAGAGGAGTTCCCTTTCCCAGGTGCCCAGTGCCTTTGGAGACGGACTGCCAAAGCCACAGTTTCTGAAGCATTGTTGCAACGCGTTTCTAGAAGATTCTGCCTGGCTGCAGCGCCTGCGCCACAGACCACAGTGAGACATAGGATGGAGAGGGACGCCTACTGTGTCTCCGTGGCGGAGGAACTGGGCTGGAAGTCTCTCCGGGGGAACGCGCCCTGCTCTGCAGCCTGTTTGCATGGAGCAGGCTCTGCAGGACTCCAAGAGGAGCTGCCTGAAGCTTTGCCCCTCCCAGACGAGCTTGCGCCTCAGGTGCTCTTGTAGGGAGAAAGCCACGGCGGGCAGCACATGGGCCCCTGCGTCTCCGAGAACGGCCGAATGTTTCTTGTCATTACGTCGTTCCAAGTACATCTTGCTATTAGTTGATTGCTAAAGGCACCAACAACGTGCGTAGCATCCAACCCGTGAATGCAGTCTTGCTAAATTTGCACGGGCAGTGAATTGTGACTCCAGTCTTAAAGGCACCGGGCTCCACCTGGACAAGTCTTTTAACTTGCAGAATCTTTGAGGGGATCTCTGTGACTTTCACAACCTGGAGTCCCCACCTGGCCCCTCCCCAAATCTCACGGTGAGGTCAGTTCTCCTCTGGGCTCTGCAGTGCCTGGGTCTACTCAGCTATTTATTTCTTTGAAAGTCAGAGTTGCACAGAGAGAGAGAGAGAGAGAGAGAGAGAGAGGTCTTCCATCCACTGGTTCACTCCTCAAATGGCTGCAGCAGTCAGAGCTACGCTGATCCGAAGCCAGGAGCCAGGAGCTTCTTCTGGGTCTCCCACTTGGGTGCAGGGGTTCAAGGACTTGGGCCATCTTCCACTGCTTTCCCAGGCCACAGCAGAGAGCTGCATTGGAAGTGGAGCAGCTGGGACTCAAACCAGTGCCCATGTGGCATGCAGGCACTGCAGCCGATGACGTTTACCCACTACGCCACAGCACCAGCCCCCGGGTTTACTCTTATGGACTCCAAAGACTGAGTTCTGTATGTTGGCATCTCAACAGCCTCACCGACTCTCTCTTCAAAGTTTATTTCTTTATTTGAAAGGCAGAGTGACGGAAGCACATACATTCATTGGCTCACTCTCCAAATGGCTGCAATAGCTGTGGTGGACCAGCCTGAAGCCAGGAGTCAGGAACTCCATCTGGATCTCCCACATGGGTGGCAGGACCATTTGCTGCCCCCCCCCACCAGGGTGCACATTAGCAGGAAGCTGGATTGGAAGCGGAGGCAGAACTTGATGCCAGGCCCCCAAACTGTGGCTTGACCCACTGCCCTGCCACATCCACCCTGGACAGTTTCTTGAGACCACAACACGAAGGGTGCCTCCTGGAGGTAGACAGGGTGTCGGCACGTGGTGTAGGGACTCGGGTATGTGTTGAGCAAAAGACAATACACTGTGGCATATTTCTGATCTGAAATATTTGTTGTAATCTTTTTAAAAATAAAATTAAGATCAAGGGTATTTTAGGATAGTATAAAATGTGATGCTTAAATAGAAAATGACATTTTAAATTAAAGACAGGCCTTCAAAGAACTTAAGCTAATAGATTTTTTTTGAATGACTTTAAGCATGACTTAAATATTCTAACAGGCCAATGGTTTATTGATCAGAAAAACTTGGGTATTAAATTACCAGCCAAATATTGCCCTAGGAATCCCATTTGTCTTTAGATTATAGGGTGATTAATCTGATAAATAGCCAAGATGTATATTCGTCTTCACAACATCCTGCAGTATAAACTGACGCCCACTGTTCTCCGACCCAGGTAGGTTCTGCGGTCGGGCGCCAGACCCCACAGCTGAGCAGGTTTCGAGTGTCAGCGTGGCCACGCTCAATCAGTGGAGACGTCTCACTTACATTTGTTTTCTTCATCTTGCTCACTCCAAGTCCTTCCCCTACTGGAGCCGCAAAATTCAGCAAATCCTGTTGACTCTGGAAAGTAGCAAAGAAGGATTTAAAATAATCCAGCGCTTGAAGTGGGACCTGGGGCGGCTTGCCAAGACCCCGCTATTCTTTCCTGTGGAATCCCACCGCCCACAGCCGGGAACGCCCGCCGGCCTTCTCACTTTCCTCTTTTCTTTCTGTCCCGCTCTGTTGCCTGGGCCCCCACCAGCAGCATGGGAGAGCCCCTCGGGGGTGCACTAGATGGAAGCCGGGCTCACCAGGGCTGTCTGGGTTCAACCAGCAAAGCCTCAGAGCTTTGGTCTGGGTGCGAGTTTGCACCACGGTGGCGGGCGTGCTGTGTTGTCCAGGATGCCACTGCCCACCCCTGCTGCTGCCTCCATGCTCGGCTGGGCAGCTCTACTTTCCTGGGACACCCTCCCTGACGGTCCCCCATTTCCCCATGTTGTGACTCCTGAACCTGCCCCTTCACGGCCTCTAGCGCCTGGGACAATTCTCCGGCTCCGTGTCAGCTGCTCTGCGCTGTGAGGTCCTCGAGGCAGGAAGAGGCCCCTTTCTCCATTCTGTCTCCCCCCCTGCACACGGCAGGTGCCTCACCCTGCCTGTTGGGTAAAGGAGTGAATGAATGAATGGATGCATGAATGAATGAATGGGCACTGGTGGGCACCCTGCCTGGAGGGGTCTGGACAGCACACTGACTCCTCATCAAGTCTTGCAGCTTCCACGCCACAGGAAGCCTGCGCAGGGCCGAGCACACCCTGTACGCACCGTGGAGGGGGCTGCAGCCTCGCCCGGGTATGAGGGAGGGTCTTGACTTTGAGGACATCAATGCTCAGGATCTGGGTCTGGGGCCCCTGGCGGTGTGGGGCCGGCTGGCCACGCCCTGCTTCCTGCTCTGAGTGCGAGATGACATCAGCAACACACTCAGGACACATTTTCTTCTCTGTCTATACATGATGTAAATTAAGTATTTGCAGCAGCCTGCTCCTGGCTCTCCTTTCGAGAGAGAAAGCCTCATTGCTGGGGTTTTGCTACACACAGTCTGCCGCCCCCGGATCAAAACAAACACTGTGGATCTCAGCTAGGAAGCGAGCCAGGACGTCAGACCATCCGGTGATCAAATAGGAATGCAACTTTAAATTTGGACAACTCACCATTCTTGGACCCTTTTAGAGCCTCCCATCTTGCAAAAAATCAAATCAAATCAAAGGAACACATTGGAGGAAGGCGGAAGTTTCCCGTTCCTCCCTGCAGAGTCGAAGTCTGCCTCGCCTTTGTGCTGGGCACCACAGCTGGCTCTGGGCTTGGCAGGAGGGCAGGACCGCACGGTCCCCACCCCAAGGGCTGCTCACCATCTGCTGGGAGACTCAGACGTGCACACGAGGCCCCTTGTGTCATGAAAGAGCTAGATGGTGGCTTAGCCGGGCACACCCCCACCCCACCCAGGGTCTAGGGAGGGGCGGGGGTCAGCACGGACTTTCTGGAAAAGGTGCTGCCCGGGCAGATTTGGGGAGATTGCTGCCTGGGCTCTCTGGCTCGTCTCCTGGAAACTACATTTGTTCCCCTCCGACCACCAAGGTCACCCTGACCTCTGCAGTTATGGCTCCCAGGGCCCCTCCACTCCCGTCTTCGTGCCCTTTCCTTATCTTTCTCTGCAGAGAGGTGGCTTATCTCCGCCCCCTGTGCTTGCTTCTTGCAGGACTGTAGCTTCGCCTGGAACTCTTGGCCCAGGGCGGGGTGGGGGGGCTCTCACCAAACCCCCGTGTCTTTTTCCCGAGTTTGCTGGAGGCTGCTCTGTTGAAACTCACAGGGTCACAGCTGCTGCTTTCTTGCCTTTTGCTCTTGTAGCTGGGCCAGGGAGAAGCCAGGAGCCAGGAGCTTCTTCTGGGTCTTAGATGGGTGCAGGGGCCCGAGCACTTGGGCCATCCTCCACTGCTTTCCCAGGTGCATTTGCAGGAAACTGGATCGGAAGCAGAGCAACTGGGACTCCAACTAATGGTCATATAGGATGCCAGTGCTGCAGGCCAGGGATTTAACATGCTGCACCACAGTGCCAGCCCCAGGAAAATAAGTCTTAAACACACACACACACACACACACACACACACACACACATACACAGAGAGAGAGAGAGAGAGAGAGAAGGTATTAGCCCACAAGAAGCTGGATGGGAGCATGGGGGATCTTGGGGCCAAGGGGCACCTTCTGACTGCCAATGCCCCAGCGGGACCAGCCGCGGTGTCCACCACATTCTCCAGCCCCACTGATGACGTCAGCAGGCCACCGATGAGAAGCAAATCCTCGGGTCCAGCTCCGACGGCACACGGCCTCAGGCCCACAGGTTCCTCACGCTGTTCTCCATCACAGCCCACTCCTGACACCCACGAGTGCCAAGGCACTACCCCTCAGCTCGGGAGAGGAGCACCCTGCCCCGGCTCCCAGGTGCCTCAGCGTGTGTCACTGTCACCTGGGCAGTTCTGGGCGATCATGGAGCACAGGGGGTTTGGGAGAAGAACGGGAGGCTTGGCAGCCAGAATGGGTTTTGCTTCTGGTAACAGTGACGTGCACTTGCTGTCCAAGCCTGGACGTATTCACGGCTGGGAGAAGGCATACAGTGCTGAGAATCTAAATGTTATTACAGAATTTCTAAAAGGGGAGACTTTTTTTTAAAATTTTTTGACAGGCAGAGTGGACAGTGAGAGAGAGAGACAGAGAGAAAGGTCTTCCTTTGCCATTGGTTCACCCTCCAATGGCCGCCGCGGTCAGCACGCTGCGGCTGGCGCACCGCGCTGATCCGATGGCAGGAGCCAGGTGCTTTTCCTGGTCTCCCATGGGGTACAGGGCCCAAGCACTTGGGCCATCCTCCACTGCACTTCCTGGCCACAGCAGAGAGCTGGCCTGGAAGAGGGGCAACCGGGACAGACTCCAGTGCCCCGACCGGGACTAGAACCCGGTGTGCTGGCGCCGCAAGGCGGAGGATTAGCCTAGTGAGCTGCGGCGCCGTCCTTAAAAGGGGAGACTTAAGACTTGATGACACCAAGGAGGAAAAAGAAAACCAGTGACTTGGAAGCCCTTCCAGCCTGTCCCGCCGATTCTCACGTGTGTGTCACCCTGAGATGAGCCCCCAAATGGGCTCCTATGTCCCCTCTCCAGAGCCAAAGCAGAGGGCCAGCTGATGTCTGTAGACTCCAACTGCATGGACAGTTGCAGACCCAGTGCTCTCTTTAATGCTGGATGGACTCCCTGGGCACCTGTTGCTGATGCAGCATTCCCAGTGGGGCTGCGGAGGGCGGCGAGGAGGGGAAGTGCTCTTAGCCTTGCAGGATCACGTGAGACCCACCTGGCAGATCCCTGCACGGCCTCACCCCTAATGTCCCGGAGGCTGCAGAAGATCGGGCTGATCAGGGTTGCATGCAAGCCCTGTCTCTCACTTTGAAAGCGGTGGATCTCGGGGATGTTTCAAGCCAGCGTCATGTGGCAGATGTTACTACGAAGGCACACGCTAATGCGGAATGACAGATTCCTCCCGGTCCTGCTGTGCTCCATGTAACTGGAGCAAAGGGAAGTTCAAAGTCACCCACGGAGAGGCGACACACACGGCCAAGAAGCACATGAAAAGACGCTCAGTGTCATGACCCCATTAGGGAAACGCAAGTCAAAACCACGTCAACGGGGCCAGCGTTGTGGCGTAGCAGGTAGAGCCGCTGCCTGCGCTGCCGGAATCCCATATGGGGGACAGTTCCTGTCCCTGCTGTGCCATGTATGACCCAGCTTCTGCTAATGGCCTGGGAAAAGCAGCGGAAGATGGCCCAAGTCCTTGGGTCCCTCTCACCCACGTGAGAGGCCTGGATGAAGCTCCTGGCTCCTGGCTCCAGTCTGGCTTAGCCTTGGCCACTGAGGCCACTTGGTGAGTGAACCAGCAGATGAAAGACCTCTCTCTGTGTCAGTCCCCCTCTCGCTGACTTTCAGATGAACAAATAAGAACTTTTTAAGAAATAAAACCAGAATGAGAGAGCTACCTCGCATCCCTCGGTGTGGCTGCTATAAGAGGAAAAACAAAAACAGCAAATGTCGAGTGGGGTGAGGATCTGGAGACACGGGAGCCCATGTGCACTGCTGGTGCAGCTGTTGTGTAACGGATGGCGGAGTCTCAAAAAATTAAAGATAGAGTTAGCATGACTCAGCAATTCCACTTCTGGGTGTAACTTCCAGAAGCTTCTTGGAGATTTCCGGGCGCCCATTTTCACAGTCGCATTGGTCAAGGGAGCCAGACTGTGGAAGCAACCCCAGTATCTGCTGATGGAGGAATGGATAAGCAAACTGTGATGGATCTGTGATGGAATATTATTCAGTCTTCAAGGCCAGGGAGTGCAGTGGAGGATGGCCCAAGTGCTTGGGCCCTGTACCCCATGGGAGACCAGGAGAAGTACCTGGCTCCTGCCATCGGATCAGCGCGGTGTGCCGGCCGCAGCGCGCCGGCCGCGGCGGCCATTGGAGAGTGAGCCAATGGCAAAGGAAGACTTTTCTCTCTGTCTCTCTCTCTCACTGTCCACTCTGCCTGTCAAAAATTAAAAAAAAAAAAAAGAGGAAGGAAAATCTGACACCTGTCGTGATGTGGATAAACCTTGAGGACATGCCAAATGAAGTAAGCCAGCCCCCAAAGAAAATACCTGTGAGGCCTGGGTGAACACTCTAGAGCCATCGAGTTCATAGGGACGGACACGAGGACGGTGGTGGTCAGCTCCTGGGGGCAGGAGGTATAAGGAGCTGCGGGTCATGGTACTGAGTTTCAGTTTGCAACAAGAAAGTTCTCGGGATTGGCTACAAGGCAATGTGAATATGCTGAAGTAGACAGTAAAGATGCTTAATGTGATGGATTTTGGTGGCTGGTGTTGTGGCACAACAGCTTAAGCCACCGTTTGCCATGCCAGCATCCCATAATCAGAGCACCAATTGGAGTCCCAGCTGCTCCACTTCCAATCCAGCTCCCTGCTAATGCACCCGGGAAAGCAGCAGCAGATGGCCCACGTGGCACCTGTGTGCAAACCCGGATGGAATTCCAGGCTCCTGGCTGCAGCCTGGCCCAGCCCCAGCCCTGGTGGCCATTTGGGGAGTGAGCCAGTGGATGGAGTCCTTCTCTCTTTCTCTCTTCTCTCTCTGTCACTTACTCTGCCTTCCAAATAAACAAATCTTTAAAAAAGATGGTGAATTTTGTGTTGGGTGTATTTTCCCAGAATTCAGAGTCGACTCTTGGTTGCTGCATTGCAGGAGCTGTCGCTGCCTGCTGTGCCGCTGGGGTGTGTGGCAAGGCCTGGCCTCTCCCTGGCCTGTGTCCACCACGGCCAGCACGGGCCTGGCAAGTAGATGCTCCATGCTCTTTCACTCCCTGGCACAGGGGGAAAGGCAGAGAGAAGGAGAAGGGAGGAAGAAACAAATGGAAACCCACCAAAGCTCGATTACAAATGGACAGTAACCCATGGAGAGAGTGCGCGGCTTCCCTGAAAATCAAAGAAGAGGCATTAAGGCAGCCGTGAGTCTCCATCTCTCACTGTGAAATGAGCGAAGGTTTTTATCAGTACAATTTAAATACCCAGTGCTGGCAAGGATTTGTTGAGATGGATAACTTCAGACAGAATTGGTATGTTGGAATGTAGTTACACATATCAGCAGGCTTATAAAATTCGTATCTTTTATCCTAAAGGGACCGACAAGATACTTGGACACAAATTCAGGGGCAAAGATGCTTATTCTGGAGTTATTTATGACAGTACCAAGGTCAGAGCTGCAGGCTTAGCGTTGTAGCTCGCAGGTTGAAC
Organism: Oryctolagus cuniculus; assembly: GCF_964237555.1. Lineage (NCBI taxonomy): Eukaryota > Metazoa > Chordata > Mammalia > Lagomorpha > Leporidae > Oryctolagus > Oryctolagus cuniculus. Next base: position 5,989,840 of record NC_091446.1, read on the forward strand.
TGCCCCCCGGGACCCCCACACCCGCTGTCTGAGTGCTGGTTCAAGTCCTGCCTACTCCTCTTCAGATCGAACTCCCTGCTGATGTCCCTGGGGGACAGCAGATATCGGCTTAAGTACTTGAGGTCCTTCCACCCGAATGGGAGACCAAGACAGAGTTCCTGGCTTTAGTCTGGCCTACCCCCAGCTGTTGTGGCATTTAGGAGTAAAACAGCAGCTAGATGATCTCTCTTTTTCAAATACGTAAATCTTTTTTTTTTTTTAAAGATTTATTTATTTATTTGAAAGGCAGAATTACAGAGAGACAGAGGCAGAGAGAGAGAGAGCGAGGTCTTTCATCTACTGGTTTGCTCCCCATTTGGCCTCAATGGCCAGAGCTGGGCCAATCTGAAGCCAGGAGCCAGGAGCTTCCTCCAGGTCTCCACATGTGTGCAGGGGATCAAGGGCTTGGGCCATCTTCTACTGCTTTCCCAGCCCACAGCAGAGAGCTGGATGGGAAATGGAGCAGCCAGGACTTGAACTGGAGCCCATATGGGATGCCGGCACTGCAGGGGGCAGCTTTACCCCCACTACATCACAGCACCGGCCCCATCACATAAATAAATCTTTAAAAAAGATCAGAGGCTAAATATCCGGGAAAAACAGAGAATGTTTAGGTACAAGACAAAAAATTGTGTAGCTACTAAAAAATAAAAATGCAAAGGAAAATTTTATCATGTGGGAAATGTTACATGATATGTACTTACAGACTGTGCAACATTTAAATCATGTTTTATTTTAAAATCATAGAAAGCAGAGAGGAAATACACATCAAAATCTAATCTGTGATTTCCAGATGAGGCGACTGGGATAGATCCTCCTGTGCTTTTCTGTAGCTTCCAGAATTTCCTAAAACAAGCATTTTGTCCGTTCTGTAATTTAAGAAACTTTGAGACTTGAAAAGAGTAAGAAATGATGTCATCGTATGAGCCTGTAAATAGGGCTTGGCGACGCCAAGTGGAGAGGCCAGGAGCAGGGAGCACGGCCATGGGGCCTCCCGCATGATGCCGGGGTGCTGGCGAGGAGGCGGGGACCGGGACAGGGGTGGAGCCTTGCAGTGCCTCCCGCTAACTTTATTCTCGCCGTCTATTCTGCTCCTGTGATAGGCTCATGGGGCCTTAGTGTTAGTTCTCTCTTGTGATCTGTGCAGGCTCCACTCAGCTGACAGAGTCTGCCCTCCGCGGAGTGACCGCTCAGTCCCCTTGTTGCACTGCAACAGCTCCCAAGTCATTACGTGCTTGCATCCACTCCAGCTGGGAGACCCAGAGCCACGCGGTCTGAGGGTCTGTGCGGCAGAAGCTGCAGCGCTGGGAAGGCAGGCACCTGCCCTGCAGAGGGACGGTAACTCGTCAGGACAGGGTGCCAGTCTTGGGCTCCCGTCAAGAATGGTCCTAGCTTTCTGGACAAGCACACGGTGCACCTGTTCACAGCACCTGTGGCTGCCCGGTGCTTACACTGGACCCTCACCTCCAGCTTGGACAGTGGAGTCACTGCAGGGATACAAGAAAAAGACCAGAACAGGTTTCTGGAGAGGTGGATGGCGGCTGCCATTAGTATTGATTTAAGAATGAGGAAAATTTTTCACTGATAAAAATTTTGGCACTGTGGTGTAGAAGGTTAAGCCTCCTCCTGCCGTGCCAGCATCCTACCTGGGCAGCAGTTTAAGTCCTGGCTGCTCCACTTGCAATCCAGCTCCTGGCTAACGGAAAAAATGCAGTGGAAGATGACCCAAGTCCTTGGGTCCCTGCACCCAGCGTTGGAAACCCGGAAGTTCCTGGCTCCTGGCTTCGGCTTGGCACAACCCCAGCCATTGCAACCATTTGGGTAGTAAACCAGCGATGGAAGATCTCTTTCTCTCTCTCCATCTCTCTTGTATCTCTGCCTTTCAAATAAATAAATAAATCTTTAAAAAAAGACAATTATCTTTCTGTGTACATCAGGGGACCAATCAGAGATCTTTTGAAATTTATAATTGACAGAGTTATTTCTGATTATAAAAGAACTACCTCTTCAGGAAATAGTAGCCAATGCAATAAACAAATCAAAGGTGCAAACTGCAATGTAGAAATACCATCTAAGTTACGTTTACATATTACGTTTGCTGGTTTATAAAGTCAGGGGTGATTACAGAAGAACACTACCACACGGCAACGAACCAAGGCAGACGCGTCTGGCTGTAAATTCACGACAAAGCGGTATAGGATGCAACTGGGCACCCGTAATCCACACGCATGGTGTGTGTATATAAAATCGTAATCCACACGCATGGTGAGTGTGTATAAGTGCTTACACGTATGCGTAGGACCATACTCGCTGAGCTGAACAGACTTAGGTGAGGACTGATAGGCAGAGGCAGGTCTCCAGGTGCCCTGAGAGAAGACACACAGCAGCTGCTTGGCCCCTGGGTGGGTGTCAGGCACAGCAGAGTGGAAGGCAGAACTTCTGCCTCCCTGGGCTGGCATGCTGGAGCAGGACAGACACTACCCATGGAGGAGCACACCACGGATGCTGCCATCAGGTGAGGGAGTGCGTCCCAGCAGGGGACCTGGCCGTGGACTCGGGAATGACACTGCTCCTGAGTGATGTGGGAATGACACCAGTCTCACTGGAGGTGGAAGTGTAACTAGAAAGTGAATTAAACAGTCAAGACCAAAGCTGAAAAGAGCAGAAAAAACACACAGAGAGGCAATTTGTAGGTAGGACTTACTCCTCTGCGCATAATACTAGAGAAATGCTGACAGATGGCACCCTGGCAGCATTTACAGTGGTAAATCACCGTATGCAGACAAAAGGCAAAGTGCAAAAAACTGCAATACACATAAGGGAGACTTAGGGCCGGAGCTGTCGCGTAGCAGTAAAGCCCCTGCCTGCGACACCCGCATCCCATGTAGGCGCAGGTTTGTGTCCTGGCTGCCATACTTCGGATCCACTTCCTTGTTGATGGCCTGGAAAAGCAGTGGAGGATGGCCCAAGTCCTTGGGCTCTTGCACCTATATGGGAGACCCAGAAGAAGCTCCTGGCTCCTGGCTTCAGCCTGGCTCAGCCCTGGCCATTGCAGCCACCTGGGGAGTGAACCAGAGGATGGAAGACCTCTCTCTCTCTTTCTCTCTCTCTCTGTAGCTCTTTCAAGTAAATAAATCTTTGAAAAATAAGCAAGTTATAGTTTTTCATAGATCAGGAATTTTATCAATCAATAAGAAACAGACACCTGCACCTAAAACAAGATGGGTTTAGAACAGTATAGTCTCACACAAGGTTAAAGAAGTGAATACAAAAGGTCAATAAACATAACAAATGTTTGCCTTCAGCTGTAATCAAAGGCTCATGAATTACAGCAATAGTATACGTTGTCTATGAAATGGGAGGGCATTTAAATGCTGAGGTATTAAAATGTTGAGGAAAGTGGCAGGAAACAGGTGGGAATATAAATTGGTACAATTTTTCTGGAAGGCAATTTGGCAGTATCTGTCAAATGCGTTAAGAATGTGCCTACTTGGTAATTTCACTCAAAGAATTTATCTTGCAGAAATCAATATGCCTGTGTGCAGAGCCTGTGTGCAGGATATTAGCCCCAGTTTTATTACAATAGAGTAAAGCCCAGGACAACAGAACTGCCTAACAAAACAAAGGGTGACCGAACGCCAGGCAGCCATTACAATCCGCACTGTGCCGGAACATCGCACGGTGCGGGAAGATGTTCACGACGTGGTTAAATGCAGAAAGCGCCTAACAGTAACACGGAAACTTGATATCCTCCTCCGGCTGGGGTCACGGGACACATCAGTAGAGAATGGATGTTCAATTCAATGAATGACACCGGGATAACTGATTAGCCATACTCGCACGAACAAAACAAGAGCGTCATAGCACACAAACGTGAATTCCAGACAGAAGATTGATCTGAAAAGGAAAACTAAAACTTTGAGAAGAAATAGAACAAAATATCTGTGTGACCTCAAGAAAGGAAGAACTTCTTAGGTGACAAAGAGGGCAAACCAGAAAAGAATTTATAGGTAAAAACTCCAGTGTCAAAAAAAAAAAAAAAAAAGTCTGTTATCAGAAGATAGAGCCAGAAAACACAACGGCAGCTACAGACTGGCCGGAGACAAACAAAGAATTTGTTCTGGCGGACGCAGAGCCGTGCTTCTTAAACTTGGATGTGCTTCAGGAGAGATTCTGACTTGGCACGGCTCGGTGCGGCCTGGGATTCTGCATTCTCAACAAGGGCTCAGGTGCAGCTGCTGCTGCCAGTCCACAGCCTGCGACTCTCCACAGCCTGCACTTGGAGTCGCGTGTGCACTTGGAGTCGCGTGGACACGAAGCTCTCCTGCGGATGAAGACGGAGCAACCCCACGCTGCGGCAGGCGGAGGTTCTGGGCGCGGAAACCACCTGCGAGGGAGCTCAGACCAGCAGCTACTTCCTGCTCCCGTCAACAGGGCAAGTGTGCTAGCCACCCCCCGCCCCCCGCCCGCAGGGCTGGGGGCTGCTGCAGGCTCCGCCCTCCTCAGTCTGCACCCAGGAACGGGGCCGTGATGGTGCTCAGAGCCTGCGCCTGTGAGCAGGGATCAGGCTGGGCCAGGTTGCTGGGGTGCAGCCCCCCAAGTCTCTCCTGCGGGCACGTCTGCTCCCTGTCCCTGGGCTGCCAGCAAGGACGACATCGCGAGATGAGACTCCTAGACGCGGCACCTGCCCAGTGAGGTCAAAGCAGGCCTCGAGCCTTTACGGTTCTGCTGCCCAGGGGTTTCATGACCAGCACACACAGCTTGAATACGGAGATGGAGAAACCACCTCCATTACTGACAGAGGGCACCGCCGCTGCCCGACGGAGTCCCTCCCAGGCCCAAGTCCTGGGCCGCTCGCCACACAGCAAGACCAGGAGGGGCTGCATTTCATCCTTCCCCTGCTCTGGAATCGCCTTCCTGTGAGGGTTTTTTTTTTTTTTTTTTTTTTTTTAACAGGCAGAGTGGACAGTGAGAGAGAGAGACAGAGAGAAAGGTCTTCCTTTACCTTTGGTTCACCTCCAATGGCCGCCGCGGCCGGCGCGCTGCAGCTGGCGCACCACACTGATCTGAAGGCAGGAGCCAGGTGCTTTTCCTGGTCTCCCATGGGGTGCAGGGACCAAGCACCTGGGCCATCCTCCACTGCACTCCCGGGCCACAGCAGAGAGCTGGCCTGGAAGAGGGGCAACCGGGACAGAATCTGGCGGCCCGACCGGGACTAGAACCCGGTGTGCCGGCGCCACAAGGCGGAGGATTAGCCTAGTGAGCTGCGGCGCCGGCTTTCCTGTGAGCTCTTGAGAGAGGTGTTTCCCCATTAGACATCAAGCTCTGTGCCAGGGCCCATCCATGTGGCCTGCTCACCACGCTGCTCCTGTCAAGTCCTTGTTCAAGGGCAGAGGACAGTGACAGCACCAGGTGGGCCCGCAGACCCCGCCTCTCACTTGGGCATGGGTCTTACCCGAGGGACTCACAGGACTCTCAGGCTCAGAGGTCAAACGGGAGACGGGGTTACAGCACCACCACACCGAAGTAAAGGCGAAAGGTTATGCCGCTGATTCAGAAAATTCCTGTCGCTGACTCACCCAGGAGGCACTTAACTGAGCACCTACTGTGTGCCGACACTGCCCCGGGTGCCAGGGATCCACAAGCTCACAGAGTTTGAGCCTGTGGGGCGTCGTGTACAAATCCATGAGCCCCAGGAGCGATGTGCCCCAGGAAACGCGGGCAGGTGTGCGCTGTCAGCTTCCCCGTGCTGTGCGCAAAGGTTCCGTGATGTCGTTTGGCACAAGAACCATCCTCGTTTTCTCTTGGAGTTACTGCCCAGTTGGGGGAACCACTCTGATTTGCTTTCTACATTAGAGATGTTCTGAGAATCAACTGTGTTTATAATCACAGCAGGCGCCTTGGAGATAATTTGGGGCGGCAGCAACCAGAAAGCCACCAGGCTGTTCCCCTGGTAATCCCTGACTTTGAAACAAGCAAGACACACCTTTCAGCTAGGCCGTGTCCAGGCGGCCTTGTGGGGCCCCGCCTGGGAGCAGTGGGAATTACTGACGCTGCACTTACCCCTCTGAGATCAGCGTGGTTTGGAAGGAAAGGAACTGCCTGGTAAACACTCGCCATTACGGAACGTCCTGGTAAGCTTCTCAAGTAATTTCAGGTCTCAGCTAGGCTTCTTCTCCCTGCTGCCCAGCACAATGTCTTCCAGGACGGCGGCACCGGAGTGATCTCGAGAAAAGCGAAATGAAGACAATTTCCCAGCCTTCGGCAAGCATTTGCCTGTGAATGCAGGCCGTCCCGCTGCTTGATAAATCTGATACGTAAGGAATCCATGAGAATCAAAGATCACAGCCAGTGGGCGCTTTGTGTGTACTTGTGCAGGCTGCTACCAAAAAATGCGATAATATCCTTGCAAGTACGTGACTAATGAGGATACGGATAGCACGTCCGAGACAGCGCCAGTGTGTAATGACCGTGAGAATTTCACAGGCATAAATATAACGATCTTCAACTAAGTACATTGCTAGCTACCAATGAAACAAATAGGGTCCCTTCAGGATTGGAGATAATTTGGCATGGGAGCTAGTGGGAACGGATTCACCTTCGCCGTTATCTCTGGGACAGGAACAGAGACACACATCTGCCCACCACGGGGCACTTGCATTGTCCTGCCCGTCCTGCAGAGTTTGTCAGCACAGCCCTGTCCCTCCTGTCTCATTCCAAACAGCCCCAGCACAGCACGGCTCAGCACTGAGTGGGAGCAGCTAATACTGTTTACCGCAGGAGGCAGCCCGGCCATAATATTTTCCCAAGAAACACTGATGTGTTTAAAGGTCAGGTTGCTACTGATTTGACGGAATAACACAAATTCATCTTTCTAGGAGTAAAACGGTGTACATGACTTGGTTTAAAGGTTAAACTGTTTTTTGTGCACTGGCTAGATCAGAGATAGAAGACTTTAATTCACCAAGTGTAATTACCTGTGTGGACAGGTTGGGTCTGCGTTTTCCTGGAGACATTTGAAGACTTAGCCACCTACTGACGTCGTGTCCACCTTAAATATACTTCATTATAGGGGAAAAAATCCTACTGGGGTGCTCAGTTAGAAGCTCTCTTGTCTGCTTCCCACTGCCAGGGGCGTGCAGCTGCCAGGAATCCATTCGTAAAACGCCCATGGGTGCTGAGAATGTTCCCAGACTCAGGGCCAGCCCGTGCCCGGGACAGCGGGCGCAAGCAGGAGCTCGCCGCCAGCTCCGCGTGGAGGGCCGGGTGCTGTGGGCGCAGAGCGGCTGGCGCCCCGCGTGCTCCTCTGCTCCCCGCGTCTCACTGCAAGCAGAGTCTTCCTCCTTCCCGCTCTGGAGGCTGACGCGGGTTGCGCCTTCTCAGGACGCCAGCTGGGCGCAGCCCCACCCCAACGCCCAGCTCCCCGCGGGGCGCCGACCCCTCCCCCGCGCCCACCGGACGCCCCCCGCTCTCTGACCCCCAGCGCGCGTGCTCTCGGGGGTCACGCATGAGGCCGTGACTCGCAGTCCGCTGAAGTCAAGGGGTTGCGCAGTTGTTCGCGGCACCTCAGCGAGCCCCCAGCTTTCCGGACAAAGAAGCACCAGGGGTCCCCAGGGCTCCTTGGCGCCCATTGTACAGCCAGAAGTGTCAATCAACAGGCGTGGGGTCGTGTTGGGCGAGAAAAGTGCTGGAGGGGCAGTCGTGGGGGGCGGTGGGGAGGTGGCAAGGGGAAGCCATGGGGCACCCAGGGCAGGGGGTGGGGCGGGGTCCAGTGGCACCTTTGCAGCCCCCAGAGGCCTCCCCGGAGAACTGGACGCCCTCCGGTGTTCACGGGTCTTTGGTGGGCTCCTAGCAGACCTTCCGTGGAAAGGCTACAAATGGGATTTTTAGAAGGGAGGAAAATGCGGCAGAGCAGGGACAGGGCCGTCTGGGGAGTGTCCAGGCCCTGCTTCCTTCAGCCTTGTCGCTGCCTCGCCCTGGGTGCCCTCTGCTGCAGGGAGTCCCGAGGGCCAGCTTGTTTGTTGAATGAATGAATGAATGAAAGTATCCAGTCTGAGTAGCACTGCATGTTGGGTGCTCAGCAGGAGGAAGGAGGGATTCCAGGTGGGGGGGAGAGGGGGCCCCAGATCTCCAGGGCGGTGCAGAGGGTGGGAGGGGCCGCGGGACGACTGAGATGCCTTCCTGGCTTGAATTTGCCCGGCAGGGGCTACACTGGGAGGTGAGGATTCTTCTGTGCACATACGGGAATGCTCTCCCTCCTGTTTTTAAGCACAGGATGCCAACTTTTCACTGCATATTTCATGGTGTAAGTGAAGGCCTTGGGCATTTCTCGGTGCACCTGCCGGAGGGAGTGAACCAGTGGCGTCCGCCTGGCCCAGTCCCAGCTGATCCCTGCCTCCCCCGGGGCACCCTTGCTCCTCTGAGGCACAGGGAGGGCAGGGACTGGCCCAGCCCTGGGGGGCAGTGCCCACACCATTTTCTGGGTCTTTCCAGGGATCAGGTCCCCTCCCAGTTGGGGGCATGGGCGTGGCTCGTGGGTGTGGGCTCTGGGCTCTCCTAGAGCAGCAACAGCGGGGGTAAGGGAGGCTGTGCGTGGGGCTCCGTCCCAGAAGAGGCCCAAGGGTGCCCCCCGTCAGGGCTTGCAGAGTGTCTGTGTGAGCCACACCCTGCCTTCCAGGGGCTGGGCAGTGCAGAGTTCTCAGAGGGTGTCCGAGCGCTCAGACTGCGGCCCATCAACACCCCTGAAAGTGCCCCAGGGACACAGCTCATCTGCAGGTGCAGAACTGAGGCCAGGGACTGCCACGAATGGTGCGGGGTGAGCAGGGTCCCTGGAGTCCTGGTAGAGCCATCAGCAGTATCAACAGAAGCAGTGCGCTCCGTCTTCTTCCAGCATTTTCTGAACCAAGCTGGCAAGCTGGCGAGCGCTGTGGTGCACGGGCAATAACTCAGCCAGAAACGAGTGCCATGATTCACATGTTACAGCTAATGTCTAGCTAATGTTCCCCAGCAGGGAGGAGCAATTGCAGGTTCCAGAATAATCTTCCCTGTCTGAGCCTCGAACAAACAAGCAAGCGGCTGTTTCCTTAGCTAACTAAACCTCTTTGGGGTGATAGGGCTAAAGGTCGGGGGAGTGTGGGCCTCTAGCTGGCAACCTGGTGTTGTGGCCAATGTCAAGGAAGTCCCCCTTTGATAATTAACACGGTTCCTATGATACACTTGTCTCATAGGGTTACTGTGAAGATTAAATGTGACGATTAATTAAAAGTTGCTTGCACAGAGTAAGCATACAATAAATGCTAGCTATTGTTATTCATTGCAAATCAAACCAAAACATTGGGATGTGGGCATTAATAGATAAATGCATGGTTGGAGGTCACAAATAGGTTTCGTTTTCCCAAGTCTTCTGCTTCAACCAGAGAGCCAAATCGGTTGGACACCAACTTCTTTGGCCAAACAAGAAAGCCAAAACAAAGTTGCTTCTGGACTCAGCAAATACAGTGTGTTCTTTAGCAATTGCTCTGGCTGGCTACGGCCATCAGCTTGGCTCTTGCTATTCCTGCAGTTCCAGGTGGGACCCAAGTAGAAACGGACCGGGGAACGCAGCGTCTCACATCTGCAGGATCAGGGCTTCGTATTGTCTCCTAGGCAGGCCTCCATGCCCCTTGAGACAGGGTGAGAAGCTGGGAGATGTTCAGGCCATCCCTTGGGGTGAGAAACAGTGATCTTTGTGGAGAGATGGGAGCCCTGCCCCCTTTTCGGCTCTGAAACTCAAAGACCATTGCAGAGATGGTTGAGGTGGGGTCCCGGGGATCTCCCTGGGGGGTGGGCAGCAAGCGACTCAACTTCTGTGGTCCTGGTTTCCACAAGCGCAGACACTGAGCTTGGATCTGGACAGTTCCTTTTGTCTGGTTGTACATAATTCAGACAGGAGTAGAAACTCCCAGTAGCTCGGATAGAGGAAGGCCAGGTGGAAGGAGTGCTCAGGCACCCGAGGTCCCCAGGCAGAGGGCTCCCGAGGGAACAGGGACGATGGAAGGACATCTCTTCCCCGCTCTCTGTCTGAGAAGGCGTCTGCCTTCTCTTCTGCTCCTGCCCTGTGGATCTAAGACCCCATCCTCACCCCGTGAGTTCACGTGCTGGGAGACAGACTTCGGGGTTCTATCTCAAGCAGGGTGGTCAGATGTAGCAAATACAGTTAAAGGATGTGTAGTTATTGTGTGGGGGTGGGGCAGACATATCCTAAAGATGGACTCATTCTGGAGTTCAGACTTAGCCAGGAACCCTAGACGTTGCTGGAGACCCTCGCATGGCCACACTCCCCTCGTGCTCATTCGTGGTTGGCCAGAGAGGCAGCGAGGACCCCGTGGCTGCTGGGGGTACCATGAGGGACCGGGCAGGTGCCTGATGTGCTCCCAGGCTGAGGTCCTGGCTGGTGGGCTGTGAGGGGTCGGGAATGCCGGAGCCTGAGTGGTGGGGGTCCCAGGCCGAGAGGGCAGCCCAGAGGCAGGGAGGCTGAGAGCAGTGGCGCAGGCTCAGGGCTGAGCTGCTACCTGTCCGAGGAAGTAGAGCCCAGTGGAGGGCGGGAGTGGGTGGTGGGTGGCTGTGAGATGGGTCACGGGCGGGAGCCAGGTGCAGTTGCAGGCATGGGGGAGCACACAGACCCCAGCCTGGGCTGGGCACCAGGTGAGTCCAGGCACTGGGGCAGTTGCTGTGTCCCGTGTGACTCCCCCACTGGCTGGTTGGCTCCCCAGGCAGGGTTAGCAGCACCCTGCTGTGTGTGTTGGCAGAGTGCCTGGCCCTGGGCAGGTGTTCACTAGGGTTTGCTGCCTAGTGAATTGGACACAAGCCTGGTTTCCTGAACGCGGGTCGTTGGCCCCGGAGCAGGAGGCGAGTGAGAGGCCAGGAGCCGGGGCTTCATCATGCCTGTCGGCTCCCGGGGTCCAGGGCAGGACTGAGCTGGGGGTGGGGGAGGGGCCTCACAGCTGCCATTGAAATGATTGACAGCTGGGGAGCCAAGGGAGATCCCCCTGAGGGTTCCTTAGAGACGTCTCACATTTACAGATGGGGACATTGAGAGGGGTTCCCGCGGTGGGAGCCTCTGACCAGTGCCCACCCCACAACACCGGGCTACAAAGTGGCCTTGCGGTCAGGGATGGTGGCAGAGGTTCTGGCCAGTTGCTGGGGCAGCGACAATGCCATGAAGGCCGGGGGAGCGCTCCCGGGGTCAGGGGATGTCTCCCACACGCCCACCTGCCCACCTGCCCGCAGCTGCCCTTTGCTGTTTCTCTGTGTCCTCTTGCACGTGTGGACTTTGAGGCCATGAGGAGGGCCTTCAGAAAGGTCACAGAAGTGCACACTGGGAGAAACTATGCCATCTTCTTGCACCAAAATAAGCTGACCCCTATTTCCGTTTTCTGTGAACTTTCTGAAGTGCCCTCATGTGAAGACTCATCGCTCCCCTTTCTTTTTAAGGATTTATTTATTCATTTGAAAGGCGGAGTGATGGGGCTGGGGGAGATTCACAGAGAAAGAGGCAGAGAGAGGAGATCTTCCACCTGCTGGCTCACTCTTCAAAAGACTGCAATGGCCCGGCTGAGCCAGGCGGAAGCCGGAGCCTGGAATTCCATCCTGGTCTCCCACGTGGGGGGCAGGGACCCAGGCACTTGGGCCACCTATTGTTTTTCTTTTTTTCTTTATTTTTTTTAAAGATTTATTTTATTTATTTGAAATAAAGAGTTACAGAGAGGCAGAGACAGAGAGAGAGGTCTTCCATCTGTTGGTTCACTGCTCAGATGGCTGCAACAGCCAGAGCTGTGTCAATCCAAAGTGAGGCGCTTCTTCTGCGTCTCCCACGTGGGTGCAGGGGCCCAAGAACTTGGGTCATCTTCTACTGCTTTCCCAGGACACAGCAGAGAGCTGGATCAGAAGAGGAGCAGCCGGGACTAGAACTGACACCCATATGGGATGCCAGCACTCCAGGCCAGGGCTTTACCCCGCTGCACCACAGTGCTGGCCCATATCTATTGTGTTTGTTTGTAGTTGTTTAACAAAAACACATAGATTCTGTACTTTCTTTGCCTCTCAGATTAACATTTCAAAAATAATTTCTTCTTTGGTCTATACTTTATATAGAATTATGCTTTTCAGTGTTCTTTTTAAAAAAGATTTATTCATTTATCTGAAAGTCAGAGCCACAGAGAGGCAGAGAGACAGGAAGCGAGCAAGCGAGAGAGGTCTTCCATCTTGCTGTTCCCCAGAACGCTGCAATGGCCGAAACTGCAGATCTGAAGCCAGGAGCCAGGAGCCCACCCCACTCCCTGGGGTCTCCCACGCAGGTGCAGGGGCCCAAGCACTTGAGCCATCCTCCACTGCCCTCCCAGGCCCCAGCAAAGAGCTGGATTGGAAGTGGAGCAGCCAGGACCCGAACTGGCACCCCACCTGGGATGCTGGCACTGCAGGCTGCGGCCCTCAGCTTTCTAAAAATATGGGTTTGCATACTCTTTGGGGGTGTTTTTTTTATATACTTGATCAATTCTAAAATAAAACATATTTATTTATTCATTTTTAAAAGATTTATTTATTTGAAAGTCAGAGTTACTGACGGGGTGGAGAGAGAGAAAGAGGGAGAGATCGTCCATTTGCTGGTTCACTCCAGAGATGTCTACAATAGCTGGGGCTGAGCCAGGCCGAAGCCAGCAACCAGGGGCTTCATCCAGGCCTCCACATAGGTGGCAGGGACCCAAGTACTTGAGCCATCACCTCCGAGCACCCAGGGTGCACCTTAGCAGGAAGCTGGATTTTGAGAGTGGAGCCCGGACTTGAACGCAGGCCCTCTGATATGGGACGTGGATGTCGTGAGTGGTGTGTTCACTGCTGTGCTGAGCACCGGCCTCTGTGCCCGGTCAGTCCCTGAGCACCAGCCTCTGTGCCCGGTCAGTCCCTGAGCACCAGCCTCTGTGCCCGGTCAGTCCCTGAGCACCGGCCTCTGTGCCCGGTCAGTCCCTGAGCACCGGCCTCTGTGCCCGGTCAGTCCCTGAGCACTAGCCTCTGTGCCCGGTCAGTCCCTGAGCACCAGCCACTGTCTCGGCTTTCCTTCCTCTGTGCTCTTTGCTGTCCTGCTGTTCATCTGTATCCTTTGTAATGTGCTTTATAATAAATAGTCCCCGGGGCTGGCGCTGTGGTGTAGCAGGTAAAGCTACCGCCTGCAGCGCCGGCATCCCATATGGACACTGGTTTGAGTCGCGGCTGCTCCACTTCTGATCCAGCTCTCTGCTATGGCCTGGGAAAGCAGTGGAGGATGGCCCAAGTCCTTGGGCCCCTGTACCCACATGGAGACCTGGAAGAAGCTCCTGGCTCCTGGCTCTGGATTGGTGCAGCTCCAGCCGTTGTGGCCATTTGGGGAGTGAACCAGTGATGGAAGACCTCTCTCTTTCTCTCTCTGCCTCTCTGTTATAATGCCTTTCAAATAAATAAGTAAATCTCTAAAAAAATTTTTTAAATAATAAATAGTTCCCATCATTCTGTGAGCTGCCAGAGAAAATGAATGGAGTGGAGGAGGGGTGTGAGAGCCCTGTTTCAGTGTCTCATCAGAACGGGTCACAGCACGGGGCTGGCGGCTGGCGACCACATGGAGGGCAGGCTTGTGGGACGGAGCCTCGAACTGTGGGAGCCAGTGCTACCTCCAGGGGGCGCTGTCAGAACTGCACTGGCTCGGGGACAGCCCTCTGGGGTCCAGAGGAGAATTGCCTGGTGCTGGGGACAGGGGCCGGAATCTCACACCTGCTGTGTGACGCTTTGCTGTGCTTGTTTTTTTCTTATACCCCTATGGAAATCTAAACATAGAATTCCAGTAGCTGCACGTTGCATGGACGAGGAAGGGGTCGTGTTGAATGTGTGGGTATGGAGCTGGAGGACAGAGGTCATGTGGCGGCCTGAAGTCCCTGGCAGCTTATGGGAGGGCAGGGGTGGCCTGGTGCCTGTCTGCTCTGTGCCTGTGGTCTCCGCCACCCCGCTGGCTTTTCCCAGAGCGTTCCCCCAGTGGGAGGTTTCGGGGGCACAGGATTTGCTCATCCGAAAATGTGGGCACTTCTCCGGGAGCCAGGCAAGCCAGCCGGTGCCCAAACAGCCAGGGAGACAGCTGTAGTTTCCCAAGCTCTGAAACAATCAGGCCCTCACGGGGTGTGTGCTTGCCCACGGGAAGGGGCCAGACGCGCTGTGCACGTGGGGGGCTTTGTTTGCCCTTCTGTCGTGCAGCACAGCCATTTGTCAGGACTTGATTAATAACTGCCACTTTGTGAAGATACCGGTGAGCCCCGGGCCTACTTGGAAGTGGAAGCTGGCAGGCGTGTGACACACGGAGGCGTGGGGAGCTCAGGTGGCGTGCAGAAAGCTGACAGCACGGACAACCAGGCCATCGGCAGTCGGCTGCTAACTGACCCTGCGAGTCGGAGGGCCCTGTGCTTCCAAATGTGGTACACGTGTGTGTTCTAGGAACACTTTCAAGCTGTAGACTGAGGTCTGCACTGATGCGGGGACACCAATATCCTATTGTCTCGGGTAAATCATAGCGGGGAGCGTGGAGACGCAGGGGCATTCCTCAGCAAGGGCTCCCAGCGTGGGGACACACAGGGGTGCACGCAGCCTGGGGTCCTCACCTAGGGTCCTTGCTGGCTCCTAGCTACCAAGGGTAGAACTAAATGGCGAAGGTTCGGGCAGCTCTTCTGAGAACTAACCACCTATGGTCTTCCAAGCTTTCGTCACCACCACAGATAATTGTAGGAGTGCAGCAAGAAACCTGTGGCTGACGTCACCCATGGAAGGCTCCCACATAACCAGGCGCTGGGTTAAATGTTTACCTTTAGTCACCCATTCGTTTTTTTTAAAGTTTTATTTATTTTGAAAGGGTGACCCCAGGAGAAGCAAAGACAGAGAGATCTTCCTTCTGCCAGTTCACTCCCCAGTGCTGGGCCAGGCCAAAGCCAGGAGCCAGGAAATTCTTTCAGATCTCCCACGTGGGTCCAGGGACCCAAACATTTGGACACATGGGCCATCCTCCACTACTTTTCCCAGGCTATGAGCAGGGAGCTGCATGGGAAGTGGAGCAACAGGGCCTGGAACTGCGGCCTATATGGGATGCTGGCGTAGCAGGTGGTGGCTTTGCTACCCCACAACGCTGGCCCCAAGTCACCCATTCTTGACTCTCACTATTCCAAAGGAGGTGGAAGGTGCAGAGTGTTGGGGTCTTCAGCCTGAGGCTGGCCCCTGACCAGCAGGGGACAGTACAAGCACTCCCCGACAAGGCAAACGTGAGAGGTAAGGTCGATGGGTCAAGCACACCGCACAAGCACCCGTGAGTTCTGTCGAAGCAGGAACTACTTTACTGAGGAAGTGTAAAGGCGTGTAAAGCTTACAAAAGACATGCGCAGTAGGGGAGCCAATCAGCAAAAAGGTCACGCAGGCATGGGTGGACCACGCACAGGGGCATATAGGGATCATGCACTGTCCACGTGTCGGGAACTGAAGCGGACCTATCCCTGCAGGTGGTCCAATCTTGCATGGCTTAACCGCAGTGGCCGCAAACACGCCCCCCGAATATTCACCAGGCACCAAGTTGTTAGGGACTATTTTAGGCAATGCCCAATAGCAGAGTTGATGATCTTGTGCGTGGTCTCGTAGGTGGGGGTGGGGTGGGGAGAAGGCATTGGATCCAGGACCTCCCCGTGGCTCGGAATCTGTGCGCTCCATCGCCAGGTCACCCTGTCTGTCAAAGGCTGGAACAGTGCCGGCCTGCTCCACCGTGGGGTCACACCCATGCACAGGGAAAACCGAAGCCCACGAACATTCCTGGTGGGGACAGAACCGCAGGGACGGGTTTCAGCCGCCCAGCAGGATGAGTTGTTGAGCGCTTTGGCAACTCCTGCTTGCTTAATAGATATCGACACTTCCGTCTCTACCTGTCTACACATATATGTAGACACGTGTACTCCTGTGTCGTGCTAGTGTGTTCCTGAGAGTCACACCACGTCAGAGGACTGACATGAAGGAAATCCTATTTCTCCACCAGCTCGTAGCATGCTGATAACAGGGCATCTGTAGGTGCTTTGGTTTCCCGGGATTTGCACGTGGTCTCATTTGAACGTTCACGGAGCAGCTGCTGTGTGTGTTATCGACCCTGGCTCCTCCAGATGGGGCTCTCGAGAAAGGCTTTGAGCCTAAAGACAAGAACGGTGTCTGGGGCTGGCACCGCGGCTCACTTGGTTAATCCTCCGCCTGTGGCGCCGGCATCCCATGTGGGCACCAGTTCTAGTCCCGGTTGCTCCTCTTCCAGTCCAGCTCTCTGCTGTGGCCTGGGAAGGCAGTGGAGGATGGCCCAAGTGCTTGGGCCACATGGGAGACCAGGAGGAAGCACCTGGCTCCTGGCTTCGGATCAGTGCAGCTCTGGCTGTATTAGCCATCTGGGGGGTGGACCAACAGAAGGAAGACCTCTCTCACTGTCTATAACTCTACCTGTCAAAAAAAAAAAAATGGTGTCTGCCTTTAGGTTATGCTGACGGCTCTTAGTCCCCACAGAACACGGCCACCCTGAGCTGGTTCTGTCGCTGTGCCCCCCACCCTGATTTTTACATAAAAGGGGAGCAGGAGGCTGAGAGAGAGCTCTCCCGGGGCCATCACACAGTGATGATGGACTCCCCATCGCGCCCCACAGGCAGGCGATGGCAGAGGAGACCACGACTGAATGAGTTACACAGACCTGGCCAGGATGATGGCGCCCGCCGAGGAGCTGGCTCGAGAGCATCAGCTGTGATGACGCTGTGTGACTCGGGCTTTCCAAACCGCGTCAGCTCGGGGATCGCACGGAGCCAGCTCCCTCGCTCAGACCCTGCTGTTCTGCTCAGAGCCCGAGGCAGCCAGGGAGCTTCCTACAGCGACTTCGCATAGGAGTGTGCGTCAGACACACAGAAACCCTGCACAGCTTACCAGGCGGCTGAGTCTCCCACCACATTAAAACTTCCCACACCACTCCAAGAATGCAAGGATGGTTCCGGACCAGGAAGTTTAACACAACTTGTCCTAAGACAAAGGAGGATAGAACACGTAACTTACAATGTTGATTGAATTTGAAAACCATCACTGATGTTCTCTCAGTTAACCAGGAGCCGAAAGATGCTGCTTTAGCATGGAAAAGAGTGTCTGTCTCACTATCAACCGATATCACACTTATTAGTGACATGTTAGAATCTTCCAATCAAAGTCAGGTACAAGACAAGGCTGGCTCCTACCACACCTAAGATTTAAGACTTTTCTGGGCATTGTGAGACAATGAGAAATACGCACACAGATAGGAATATTAGAAAGGAGAAGACAAAATGGTAATTATTTGCAGGTATGGCTGTCTACTTGCAATTAGGACTGAAAGAGTAAGATCGCTGCTCTTTATATATATGTAAACTGTATATCGCTGCACACACTAAATCAGGGTAACAGCTGTGGCACAGCAGATTAAGCTGCCGCCTGGAACACCCACATCCCACATCAGGGTGCTGGGTTCGAGTTCCACCTCCACTTCTGATTTCCTGCTAATGCACACTCTGGGAGGCCGCAAGTGATGGCTCAAATCGATGGGTCTCTGCACCCAGTGGGAGACCAGGGTGGAGTGCAGAGCTCCTGGCTTCAGCCTGGCCTTGGCTCTTGCAGGCATCTGGGAGCAGGGGAACCAGCAGATGGGTGCTCTCTCTGTCTCTGCCACTCCCCTTCAGATAAATAATCATAGATACATAATATTTAAAGTGCATTCAATAAGACGTTCAATGGAAGTGAGCAAGGAACACACATGGGAAGTTTTCAGGAGAACCTCAGAAGGCTTCTAAGCACCCAGGCAGAGGCTGAACCTCCCTCCCCCCTGGTGACAGTGACCCGGAGATGCTGCTGTTCCCAACAGACCTGCGGGGGGGAAACGAGCAACCCTGAGATCGAGGTGGGGACCCCTAGACCCTCCCTGGAGGTGAAAACTGCCACAACTCCACAGAGAATCACAATGACCACGCCCGTGCCCTCTGACCCGGAAGCCCACCTCTAGGAATGTATCCTCCATCAGAAATCGAGCTGTAAATGTAGCAAGGAACGCACAGGACCTGAAAACGCCGTCGCACAGGACGGCAGCTGTCTGCTGGTGTATTTATCAAACCTGACCCCGTGATTTCGCTTCTAGGAACGGATGTTAAGGAAGTGGCCACAGAGGAGGTCGAAGGTTAGCCTGTGGGAGTGTTGATCCTAGTCCAGTTTACAAGTAGCCTAAATGCACAGAGACAGGAGGGAGATGACGGAGGAAGTGGACTGTGCTGTGTCACGTGCAGGGGTCACAAACCCAGGTGCCTGCCAGACCCCTAATGGCCTCCATCTCTCTGTGTCCCAACCACACACAGTCGCCCTGTACTACTGAATTTCAGTGAAGGGCCACACCTCACGGCTCCCGAGCAAACACGTGTCCAACCTGGGTTGTGTGGCCAGCACAGCTCACTAGGCGGGAGAGTTGGATCCAGTAGGCCCAGGACCGAAGCACAGGAGAGAAGCCCACATTCATTTCGTGAACACTGGGACCCTCCCTTCCCCGGCGAGTGAGGGCTCAGCGAGGCTGCGTGTTCTGCCGACTCTGAGGAAAGAAGTGGACCACAGAGGGGAAACAAGAGGGGACAACGGGGCTGTGGGCATCGGCGGGAAACGGGCGGAGCAAGGTCTTTTGGCTCAGACTCTTTTCTGTGTCCCCTGGGTTTGGGGCGGGACACTGGTCACGTGAGGACTCTGTGGGTGACTGTCTCAGATCCGTGGCCCACCTTGCAGAAGGGGAATTCTGGTCTCTGTGCCGGCCCTGGGGGAGGAAGTCAGGCACACGTTCTGAGCCCCGCCCTCCCCAGGGGTGACCCGTGACTCAGAAGTGGGAGACAGGAGGGAGTGGGCAGGTGCATTGGCTCCATTCCCGCTCCAGAATCTGCTCCGTGGTTGGCTGCTCCTTACCCCCCGGGAAGCCCTGGTGCCAGGGAAGGTGCCAGTGACCCACCCGCTGCTTCCTGACGTCTCGGCCTGCCTGGTGACACGGCACATGCGTTGCTTCGTTTGTCCTTTGTATTTTCCTTTCCTGTTCTCCTCGATGTCTGTGTCCAGGGCTCATGTGTCCTGGCACCTGCACGCCTGCCCATCTGTGTGAGGACACCATCCTAAGCCACTATTTCAAATAATGTTGATGTCAACTTTATGGCGTAAAAAGAATCCACACTGGGTGCACAAAATAGCAAATGTTCACAGCAATGTTAGTGTGAGTGCTGCTCTGCTCCACCTGCCGTACCCAGCACATGGGGGTCTTCTCACGTTTCCGCAGGCGGGGGGCCAGGACTGGTTTCTGCCGAGGCTTCTCTCCTTAGCTTTAGACAGCTTCCTGCCTGCTGTGTCCTAACATGACTTCTCTGTGTGTGTGTGCATATGTGTACATGTGTGTATATATGTGTGGGTATACATGTGTATGTGAATGTGTGTATGTGTTTGTATATGTGTGTCCGTGTGTATATGAGTGCATATATATACATGTATATATTAGTGTGTGGGGGTATATGTGTGTATATGAACGCATGTGTTTGTCTATATGTGTGTCCATGTGTGCATATGTGTATGTATGTGTATGCGTTTATACGTGTCCATATGTGTTTGTATGTGTGTATTTATGTGTATGTGTGTATATGTGTCCACATGTGTGTGTATTTGTGTATCTGTGTGTCCATATGTTTATGTGTGTATGTGTGTATATGTGTGTTTATGTGTCTGTGTATGTATATGGGTATGTGTGTCTGTGTGTCCGTGTCTGTGTATGTGTATATATGTATGTGTATATATGTATATGTGTGTTTACGTGTCTCCGTGTGTATATGTACAAGTATGTATGTGTGTACATGGGTATGTGCACGTGTCTATGTGTGTCCACATGTGTATGTGGGTGTGCATATATGTATATGTGTGCATGCATGTGTGTGTGTGTGAGAGGAGAGAGAGATCACTCTGGTGTCTTTTTCAAAGGACTAGGATCCCTCTCCTTGTGATCTCATTTAGTCCAGTGACCTCACTGAAGGCTGGGGGGGTCTGGAGTCAGGTGCAGGGAGGGGGTGCGTCTTCAGGCCACGGGGAGGGGGAGCGGGTGTGTCTTCAGTCCACGGGGAGGGGTGCGTCTTCAGTCCACGGGGAGGGGTGCGTCTTCAGTCCACGGAGGGTGCACCTTCAGGTCACAGGGAGGGGTGCATCTTCAGGTCACAGGGAGGGGTGCGTCTTCAGGTCACAGGGAGGGGGTGCATCTTCAGGTCACAGCAGTGTTTCCATTGCTGTAGCAGAACAACACACACACAAGGAAAACGTTTGGAAGGCGAGTATCAGCACACCGACGGAGTCAGCACGGGAGGTGGGATTGGGAAGCTGTGTTCTCTCTGCATCTTCGTTGCTGAATTTCCAGGCACCCATGTGTGCCGCTGCATCGCAGCCACCCCAGACCCCGTGGGCGGGAGCATCAGCATTTTCACTGTCAGAGACGCCGTGGGTCAGACGCTGGGCCCACTGGCTCGGCCCCTGCTGCTCCGGTCTGGAGTCACCCAGGTGGTCCCGCTGGTCCCAGCTTCCCTGGGACTGCTTGGTTTGGGAGATACACACAACATTGGTCCCAGCTCTGGGAGGGCTTTGTGTGGTGGTGTCAGTAGCATTCCCCGGGGACAGGAGCAGGAGCTTCCTGGCCTCTGAAAGCCCGGGCTCTAGGCTCACACAGGGTCCTCCCCACCACCTGCACTGCTCAGAGCAAGTCACAGCGCCTTGCCAGCTTGCAGGGGGAGGGGCAGGGGACCGTCCCCCCTGTCTGGGTCCCTGGGCGGGAGAGATGGAGAAAGCCAGGTGCACGGCACACAGGGATGGGGGAATGAAGACGGCTCTTGGCAAACCACCCCCATTCCACTTTGGGGAACTTGGTAACAGGTTCCTCCTCTGTGTACCTGAATGAAGGCGTAAAGGCTAACACTGTGTTGGTCATTTTGTGCCAGCTTCAGGATCCTATTTGTAAGAAAAAATTGGAAACTATTAAACAAGTCCTTTATCTAATTTTTAAAAAAAGATTATTTGTTTATTTGAAAGTAACAGTTACACAGAGAGGATAGAGAGACAGAGAGACAAAGAGAGAGAGAGAGCGAGAGCAAGAGAGACCTTCCATTCACTGGTTCACTCCCTGAATGACTGCAATAGTCAGGACTGGGCCAGGCAAAGCCAGGAGCCAGGAGCTTCATCGGGGTCTCCCACATGGGTAGCAGGGGCCCAAACACTGGGCCATCTTCTGCTGTTTCTCCAGGGAGCTGGATCTGAAGTGGAGCAGCTGGAACTTGAACCAGCGTCTATATGGTATGCAGGCGTCACAGGTAGCAGCCTTATTGCTACGCGACAACACCAGCCGCAACAGATTTTTTTTTAACAAAATAGATCGGTTCTTTGCTATAGACTGTGTCCCCTACCGTTTATTGGAACTTGATAAGCAATGTGATTGGTTATCGATTAAGAGGTGGGGCCTCTACGGGGTGATTCAGTCCGAGGGCTCCCTTCCTAAAAGGCCTCACACCACGCGCAGCCCTCTTGGCTTTCCTGCCCGGCCTCCACGCACCTGCTCCCTGCAGGGGACACAGCGAGGGCGCCCTCTTGGAAGCAGACACAGGGCCCTCACCTGCGCCCCACCGCTCAGCGCCGACCTTGCACTTTCGGCCTCAGAACCGTGAGGAATGACCGTGCTGGTGGGAAGCTGGCCAGCCTCAGGGACTCCGCTGTCGGCCCGTCAGACCCAGCCGCCCTTCCTGCCGTTTGGATCCGTGGAACTTGCAGCCTGTGGATCAGCGAACGTAGACTTCAGTGCAGGTCGTGGCCGCCGGGCAGACGGTCGGATGTGTGCCGGCGCCGAGGAAGCTTCCCCACGAGCCAGGTGAAGCCAGGAGCAGTTTTCCACTCCTGACCGGCGGCAGCGAGGCCCCGCCTCCGAGCAGCAGCGTAGTATTATTAGATTAGCGGGAAGATGTCTAACATGACTCTCTGTTGTTCTTGAGAAATAATTAGCTACCTAAGTGGAACAGAACTCCACGGAACACAAGAATGTCTATTTTATAACATTTAAATTTGGAGGCTTAATTATCCAGTGAAAAATTGTCACTTTAGCACTTTACTCCATTGGCTATATATTGACATTATTAAAATGCTTTCCTGGTCTTTATGCAAATTGCCTTTTTTAAAAAACCAATTTATCTCCTAGCAACCCAAAGTGAAATAAGCACTGAAAAATGACATCTCAAGAAGACTTTGGGCTCTTAATCCAGCTAAATTCCCGAGTTTTATTTGTGGATCGTCTGAGCGAGCCGGCGATAGATTTGTGCCTCCAGGTGCCTGCAGCTGACGCACGCGCTGAACTCAGCTTTTAAGCAGCTAATTAAGTAGTCAAGTCCACGCAAACAAACGGTGAAGCCGAGTGCCCGTGGCCACCAGTGTGGGTGTGTGGGCGGCGCTCAGAACGGAAGAGCCAGGCTTCGCCGGCTGAAGGGCGCGGCTGCGCTCTGGGCTCTGGGGAAGCTGCCCCTCTGCAGAGACGCGCTCGGCCCAGCTCCCGAAGCGCGGCTCTGGCTGCCTCCTCTGGAAAACGTGCACAGGATCCGTGTTCTAGGAGCCTGCGCGAGGAAGGCAGATTCCGGAGTGGGGGCGGGAGTGCCCGGTGCCAGCCTTCGTGGTGGGAGGGGCGGGTGCGGCTGCTCGCAGGAATGGTGGAGCTGTGAGGGTGCAGGCAGGGGAGGACCCTGACTGGCCTTGCTTGGGTCGTGCGGCCGATCCTGGAACTGACCACGACAGCCCGACGGTTGGAGGAGCTTGGTTGGCTCAGGATGGATCTTTTGCCCGCTGCTGGTCAGAAAGACGGCCTCTGTTAACGGGAGTGCAGGCCTGTCCTGGCCGTGGACCCCGGGTGAGGCGGGTTTGGAGTCTTTTTCTCTCCCCTCTAGGTTTCTGGGGTCCAGATTTCAGCCTGTCCTTCTCTCCCTCTCAGCCGTCTTCCGTCTCTGCGTGTCGGGGACTTCCTGCCTCTCCTGGCCAGCAGTGCCCAGGCCCTGGGACGCTTGGGAAGGCGGCCGAAATCTCATGAGCTGCACCCCTCAGCAGGTGTTTCATGGAACGCTGGGCAAACTCTGTTCTTCCTCTCATCAGGCGTGGATTTACAGAAGAGGCTCCGACAAAGGGTGCCGCCACAGCAGAGCAAGTGGGGGACTTTTAAAATGGTTTTCATTCCTTAGGGCGATTGACATTTTAGTTAGAGTTGCGCTTCGGCTTCCCTCGACTGGAAATGAGACTTCCACTCGCCTGACCCCAGTGAATGTCAAGGGAGGCTGCGGTGGGCAGGAAGCTGTGGCGAGAACCCGGGGCATCGGCTCCAGGGCACCCACGCCCCTGTCCAGGAGCAGGGTGCATGCCTTTTCACTCCTTCACCCCACTAATGTCTAGTAAGTACCCAGTAGGTGCTCAGTACACTGTGCAGACTGAGAGCAGCACTCCTGCTTGCAAGACTGTCGCTTGGGGCTGCAGAATCAGAAGCTGGGACGTGCACGCAGGAGAAAACCAGGACTCCTGCCCAGCGTGAATGAACCAGAGATGAAGGGGGGAGACGTCTTCAGGAAGCCTCACCCAGGAGCCCACCTGTGACTCAAGACCTGAACGATGTCAGTCCTCTGTGTGCTGCGTCGGGGAGGGGTGGCTCAGGTGGAGGCAGGAGCAGGTGCCAAGGCCCTGAGGCAGGAGCCAGTCTGGGAGTTCAGGGCCTGGAAAGGAGGCACAGGTGACCGGGGCCCTGCATGTGGGGAAAGAGAAGTCGGGGGTGGGTCAGAAACGGATTCTAGGGCAGGGCTGGGAGGGCCGTGGTAAAGTACAAATTTATTTATTTTATTTGAATGGCAGAGTTACAAGGAGCATGGAGAGACAGAGAGCTTCCATTCATTGATTCACTCCCCAGATGGCCTCAGTGGCCAGGGCTGGGAGCCAGGAGCTTCTCCCAGGTCTCCCTTGTGGTCGGCAGGGATCCAAGCATTTGGGCCATCATCTGCTGCTTTCCCAGGTGCACAGGTGCGTTAGCAGAGAGCTGGATCAGAAGTGGAGCAGCCAGGACCCGAACCTGCAGCCCACATAGGATGCTGGTGTCGCAGGCAGTGGTTTAACCCTACGCCATAACACAGGCCCAGGCACAGAGATGTTGATGGTGGTGGGGCAGGAAGCCCCTGGAGGGCTGTAAGCAGGGACGTGGCACTTGGAGCCTTTGGTTTATTCCTGGGGGGAAAGGGCTAAAAAGGCTGCAGGGGCCCAGGTGAGAGGCTGTGAGATCCGACTGCAAGTGGCAGCACAGAAATTTCTAGAAGCAGAATTGACGGACGTTTGTGGCTTGGGGGGACAGCATGAGGAAAGGGAGGCTTGGCCTTCCCCTTGGCTCTGTGCTTCGGGGAAAGCCGAGCCAGCCAGGTGCGGAGTAAGCCGGAGCCAAACCCGGCTGCCTTTGTCCACTGCCGCTCTGACTCGCTCGGAAGACCGGGGTCGTGTCCATGTCACCTTGGGAGAAAAGGAAATTCAGGCCGTCGGTGACAGGAAGCCCAGTTCTGCTTGCTGGAGATGGTTGCCCCCGCTGACGTGTTGTTTGGGGCGGAGGGCAAAGGAACTCAGTGCGGGCCCCGCCCTGGTGTGACGCAGGGGTTCCACTTCATCACCGTGGCAGTCAAGTGGAGTGAAACCAGAATCCGATTTCGATGTGAATTTCAATTGAGGAGCTCCAGAGCCGGTGGGTGTGGATCCGCGTACTCTCAGCGGCTCTAGAAAGCAGTGGTGACAGAGACACTAGGAGTAGGAAGACCCTGCTCCTACCGTCCTGCCGGCATTCCAGCCTGCCCAGGGGACTCAGGGACCTAAAATACCCGGAGAACGCGTAGTCCGCCATTTGTTCGTCCCAGCAGCCCTGGCAGGGTCGCAGGGCCCTGGCCTCTTGACCCTTCTCTCTGCTCCCTATGCTCAAGTTCCCCTGACCCCAAACAGCCAATTCTCTTTCCAGCGATGCGTGCAGTCCACAGGTTTTCCTAAAAGAGCAGAGGAAGGAAGTGGGAGTGCAAGGAACAGAGTCAACGGAAGTCACAGGAGTAAAACCTCCCGCTGAATTCCAAGTCCAAGGACCAGCATGCAAACCTGTCTGAGCTCAGTGTCCCACCGAGTTGGACCCAGACCTGCGCCTCGAGGAGAGCTCCGCGGTGTTCCTGGCAGTGGTCTGGGGGTGACGGGATAATGGGTGACGTTCTTATTCTGCACGCTTAGTACTTTCTGGGGATTTAAATACGGAACATTTGCAGGAGTCTTTGCCGATTGCTTTGTGCATTTGGAAGAGCAGCTGTGGCCCTTTGCAAACCTTCCAGCCCTGCTTGTACCTGCTTCTGCGGGAGGCGCCGGCCACTGCTCCCACCCCCTCTGAGGGAGGGACACACAGGTGACCCAAACTGAGCCACGAGGCCACCCTGTCCCTGGCCCAGGTCAGTGATGGGCACAGGACGCAAGACCTCTCTGATCACTGAACGGCACGGTTTGCGGATGAGGCTGCCCACCGGCGAGCTTCGTCCCATCTCTCGGGAAAAAAGCGCTGTCAGCAGACGCCCAGCGAGACTCCGGACGAGAGACGGAACACCCAGTCAATGCCACTTCCAGGCCTGAGGATTAAGCAATCCCCACAGTGGCCCAGGCTCTGGGCAGGCACAGTGGGCCGTGCTGGGTGCGGGTGGTGGCAGCAGCTGGATTCCCAGCCGCATCCTGCAGGGAGAGAGCCGCTGGGCCGGGGGGGCCACATGGGGAGGGGCCGGCCACCCAAGTTTCAGCGACCAGTGCTGAGCTCATCAGCAGCTGCAGCCCTCGGGGGTCCGAGGGGGAGGTCCCCTTAGTCTCTTTCCACCTGAGCTAAAACCAGGCAAATCAAGGAGGGAGGAGAGGATCTTGGGAGTTCCGGGCGTGACGCTGGGTCAGCCTGGGGTTCCGTGTCCATTCCACTCCTGCACCTGCAGGAACCAGGGCGAGGGGAGGGCCTCGCGCCACGTGTCCACCTCTGAAAGTGTCATCAAGCAAGCGAGTTGCTAAATAAAATATGTCCTGTACCTGCTTGGGAACAATTTAAAAGTATGTTCAAATGTGTTAAAAATTTAAATGGCTGGGGCTGGAACTGTGGCATAGTAGTTTAGGCCTTCACCTGTGGCTCCAGCATCCCATATGGGCACAGGTTCGAATCCTGGCTGCTCCACTTCCAATCCAGCTCCCTGCTAATGCGCCTGGGAAGGCAGCGGAGGACGGCCCAAGTCCTTGCACCCATATGAGAGACCAGGAAGAAGCTCGGCTCCTGGCTTTGGATCGGCACAGCTCCACCAGTTACAGCCATTTGGGGAGTGAACCAGTGGATGGAGGATCTCTCTCTGTCTCCCTCTTTCTGTCTATAGCTCTGCCTCTCAAATAAATAAATCTTAGGAAAAAAGTATGTTAAATGTTAACACATTAAATATGTTAAATGCATAAAGATATATTTGAATGTAGTTTTTACATGACAGAACGTTGGCAAAATATCAGAAATGATCCACCTTAATGACTACTTTGTGTCTGATCATGTCACTGTAGGGTGAGTGATGGACTGACGAGCAACAAAACTATGGGGATGCGTAGCACAAATTACATACTTACTCCATAAAGTTTAAATTTCTCATTTCTATTTCAGTAAAATCATGAGCTGTATTGTTATAATGAGGACTTACATATAATTTACATGTCATGTGGAATAATGCCAAATTAGATGATATTTCTTGAGTTATCATAGTTGCTTAGTTTTTCTCAGCTTTAAGTGGGAGAAAGTTTGCTTTGGGAAGCCAGAGCTGCCAGAGTGATGAACAAATGCATTCAAGCAATACTTAGGTTGCAAAAGAACCATGAATTCTGTATCTCACCATCACTTATTGTCGTGGAATCATCTGATAAATTATTGCAGAAAATATAATTTTATCATATAAATCACTGTTATTTAGCAATTTTAGCCATCTCTCTCTCTTTTTAAAGATTTATTTATTTTTACTTGAAAGGTGGAGTTACAGAGAGGGAGAGGCAGAGGCAGGGGAAGAGAAAGAAGGAGAGACAGAGAGAGCGAGGTCTTCCATCTGCTGGTTCACTCCCCAGATGGCTATAATGGCCGGGGCTGGGCTGATCTGAAGCCAGGAGCCAGGAGCTCCTTCCTGGTCTCCCATGCGGGTGCAGGAGCCCAAGGACTTGAGCCATCCTCCACTGCTTTCCCAGGCCATAGCAGGGAGCTGGATCGGAAGTGGAGCAGCTGGGACTTGAACTGGTGTCCATATGAGATGCCAGCACTGCAGGCAGCAGCTTTACCCACCACGCCACAGTGCCTTAGCCATCTCTAAAAACAGTGTTTAGATTGATTTCATATTTCCTAATTTGTTCTTTCAAATTTTAAAATGCTGGGATATTATAAAGCAAACCGAAAATATCTGTAAATTGCTCGATATTTTCACATCTGTACTCAACTAAGATTCTTCCTTCATCTGTGGTAGCTGGAACGTATTCTCTCCAGAAACTCATTTGGGGATTACTTTTATGTAGGTCTTTTTCTTAGTTACCAATTATGTGTTCCTTGTTCTCATTCTGTTACCTCTTATTGAAATGCTACATACTTATGTGTATTTCTTTTTGATTAAGAAAATTCCTTTTCTTTAACATTTCAAAAACTACATTTTTAGTAATTAAAAAATTAGGTATATGCACTTAAGTTATTTTTTCTTTAGGAAACTTTGATAATATTGTTAAGAACAAGCAATAATATATACCAAACAACTATAGATAATGCAAGTTCAAAAGTAATCTGTCTACTTGTTCATGTTCTTTGTATCTTATCTAAATTGAATTTAATTGCCTGAACAGCTTTTAGTTGGCATTGTATGCTCACAGGGTTGAAATTCAAGGGACTTCATTGAGATGGTCCCTCTTCAGGGAGATCCAGAAGTGCCCTTTCTGCTTGCTTAATTTTTCTGAAGGATGCAGGTTACGGGTCAAGTTGCAGCCGAGTGTCCAGTGGCAAATTTAAACTGTGGGCTGCCCATGGAGTGCTTCTGAATTTTTATCCAAAAATCTGACCCACCGACTTTGCCTTTACCAACCGCGACTGTGCTGCTTTCGAAGACCAAACCCACAGCAAGGTTTCGAAAGAATTCCTAAAATTCAATATTGTCTTTCTAGCTCTTCACTTAAATACAGACTCGTACTTCTAGGTGTGAAAACAAGGACGCACGTTCTTGCGTCTTTCTTCAGTAATACATATGACAAGTGTTGGTCATTCAAGGTGACTGGGCCCTGGTACCCTCTAGTTTCTCTGAGTGACGTTTGCTCACGCCTATGTGTTATGTGTGATTTCTTCTCTCACTTGATTACCTGCTAAATCAATCACCTCACTTTGAATCATACATTCTGGATAGCGACTGTTTCATTACTTTTACGCATGCTATTTTTGGCCATTCTAGAATAAAAACTGGAATTATTAATTAAGGTAGGACTTTTTAAAAATGCGTTCTGTAACACACACTGCTTGTCAGTGCTGGAAAAGGCAGCATCATGCTTAGCTAAGTGATTTTGATCAGCACCTCCCCACTGTGTTCCAGCCTGGTATTCACTTGTTGTTGAACACTCTTGGTGATTTGCTCTTTGTTCAGCCTATTTAAAAATGGTTAGTATTTATATAGATACTTTCTTATACGTATATATGTGGCACTTCCTTTGGCCAGCGCTGATGTTGAGAATTGCTGTGGGGGCCGGCACTGAGCCCAGCAGGTGAAGCCGCTGCCTGTGCTGCTGGTACCCCATAAGAACACTGGTTCAATTCCCAGCTGCTCCGCTTCTAACGCAGCTCCCACTAACACCTGGGAAGGCAGCAGAGATGGCTCAAGTGCCTGACCCATCCGTGTGGGAGATCCACATGGAGCTCCTGGCCCTGGCTTTGGCCTGGTCCAGATGTGGCCGTAGGGAGAGCGAACCAGCAGATGGAAGGTTCTCTCTCTCTCTCTCTCTGTCTCTCTGTAAATCTACCTTTTGAATAAATAAGTTAAATCTTTATTTAAAAAAACAGGGATGCGGGGAGGAAATTGGCACGAGTCATGTAGCACCCATAACATATACCTTGTCTTCTGACTCAGGATGGAAAACCTGCTCCCAGAGCCGCCTTTTCTGTTCGGAAGAATGTCGGTATAAAGTGAAACACGAAGCCTTCTGCCGTGCTGTCCCGTGAAAACACTGCGATTGCTGACTTGAACCACACAGGTTTCACTGTCGGGGGAGGTGACAAGCAGGCCACTCTTAGGGTCATCCTAAATGCACGGTGCTCAGAGCACTCACCTCCCCTGGGTCGACCTCAGGAAGGGAGTTTGCATCCTCCCGTGGCCAGGCCAGGGCTGCACTTGCTGCCGCCGACTGTGAATTTGTGCTGAACAATCCTCCTTTTCATCCTCATGGCTTTGAGCACAATTAAATCTTCAAGCAGCAAAGAATATGCGGTCCCAGGAATTTCGTCTGACCTCTTGACCTTGTGAATCTGATGAGAATAATTTTCTTCTTCATTTTCATTGTTGTGATCAGTAATTAAAACTTTATTAGACATAGAATTTGTAACGTCTCACTAGAAAATTTTGTGTAAGTCTGCTTGATATAAAATTTCTCATTTTAGGGGCTGGCGCCGTGGTGCAGTAGGTTAATCCTCCACCTGCGGCACCAGCATCCCATATGGGTGCCAGTTCTAGTCCCAGCTTCCCCTCTTCCGATCCAGCTCTCTGCTATGGCCTGGGAAAGCAGCGGGAGATGGCCCAAGTCCTTGGGCCCTGCACCTGCATGAGAGACCAGGAAGAATCTCCTGGCTCCTGGCTTCGGATCGGCGCAGCTCTGGCCATTGCGGCCATCTGGAGAGTGAATTAATAGAAGGAAGACCTTTCTCTCTGTCTCTCCCTCTCACTGTCTGTAATTCTACCTCTCAAATAAATAAATAAGATCTTTTAAAAATTTTTCTCATTTTACAGGACTGGCATTGTGGTGTAATGAGTTAAGCCGCAGCCTGTGACACCGGCATCCCATATGGGCACCAGTTCGAGTCCTGGCTGCTCCACTTCTGATCCAGCTTCCTGCTAATGCGCCTAGGAAAGCAGTGGAAGACGGCCCACGTCTTTGGGCCCCTGCATCCACATGGGAGACCCAGGTGAAGCCCCCAGCTTCTGGCTTTGGCCTGGACTAGCCCCAGCCATTGTGGCCACTGGGGGAGTGAACCAGGGGATGGAAGATCCCTCTCGCTTGCTCCCTCTTTCTCTGTAACTCTGCCTTTCAAATAAATAAAATACATCTTTTTAAAAAAAAAACTCATTTTTATTGTTTCTAACTTTGAAAAATTTAGGCAAACCATTTATTTGAAGGTGTTTCATTTTCTTTTCTGAGCTCCACATTCTATGACTCTCGCCTTATATCCATTCTCAATGATTTAAAGACTAAAAATAGAACGCAATTGTGTTTAAATACACTTGCATCAAAAACAAATCTGGTACATAAAAGTTAACATTATCATTATATTTTAAAAATTATCTTAAAATAGTTTAAATATTAAAATTATAAAGAAAAATGGAAAATGTGTCAGCATAAAGTGAAATTTTTCAGAGATGAATTTTTATTTCATTTTGAACATTTAGTGAAAAATTTTTTTAAGATTTTTTTATTTGAAAAGTAGAGTTACAGAGAGGCAGAGGTAGAGTGAGAGAGAGATCCTCCATGCACTGGTTCACTCCTCACATGGCAGCAATAGTGGGGGCTGGGCAGATCTGAAGCCAGGAGCCTGGAGCTTCTTCCAGGTCTCCCACGTGTGTACAGGGGCCCAAGCACTTGGTCCCTCTTTCGTTGCTTTCCCAGGTGCATTAGCAGAGAGCTGGAGCAGAAGTGGAGCAGCTGGGACTAGAACTGCACCCATATGGGATGCTGGCACTGCAGGCGGCGGCTTTACCCACCACACCACAGCACTGACCCGTGAGATCCTATTAAGTACTTTACACAAATAGACTTGCTTTCAGTGCTGGTGTCCAGGGGCCATCTATTACCAACACAGAAGTTGGCACCGGGCTTTGCGCATGTTCTATGCGGGTCCTCATATGTCTGAATAGAAGAATAGCGTGAGTGATTGTGAAGGTTCTCTAGATACAGATGCAGCCGGGGCCAATAACGCCCTGGCTCTCCAGGACCCTGCGAAGAGATGCAAGAAAACGGGCTCTCCGCACAGCTGGGCAGCCGCGCTGCGTTACCCAAGCCCCTGCGGCGTTTACCCCGCCTCGAGGGCGGCTCTCACAAGGTAGTTGTCAGTCATTTATCTTAGTAAGCACTTTGCGGCTCGCTCCTCTCCGGGTCTGAAGTAGGTACAACCCTCAGCCCATCACGGCACTCGGCTTGGGCTACTTTTTGTTTCCAGAAAGAGGGGAGAGAGTGGAGACGCACTTCCCTGGGCTGAAGGTCTCTGGGCAGAGGTCAGGGGTGCAGGTGCCTCGTGCCAGCACCGCCTGCCCGAGCCCGGCGACAGATGCACCCACGTCTCCTGTAGGGCGTGCGCGGTGTGTGTCTGTGCTCTGCAGACCCTCGGAAAGTTCAGAGCCCGGGACGGAGGCCTCTCTGGTCTGTGGGGAAGGGATGGTTCTAGCTTCTAGATACTTCTACATGGTGTGGGTGGACAGATGAGGGAGGGTTTTTAGTCCATCCATCCTTTATTTTTTTTTTTTAACTTATTTGTCATTATTATTTTAGACTGTCTCCTATACCAAGGACTATGCTAGGTACTGGGGTTGCAGACTGGAGGCCTCGGGAGCCCTTTTGAAGAAGCAAGTGGGGACAGGGAGACATCAGAGAGATGAGGGGGTGCAGGGAGGCAGGAAGGAGATTCTAGGGAACAGTTGGTGCAAATGCGTGGACCCGCGAGGGGAGCCCCTGAGTGTGGAAGGCTGTGCTGCAGCTTGGCTTCCAGGGGCCTGGCCGCTGTCCTGAGGTCCCACGCTTTATCCTATGTGACGCGGTTGTGTGCAGTTTCAGGGAGGAAAAATGTTTCCTCTACTCTCCTGGGTTCAGGAGTGGGGAGGCTGCAAATTAAACCCATGGAAGACAAATTGGCAAAAGAGGAACGGCCCCACGGATCCAATCCCGCAAGTCCGCACGGATTTCTCAGAAGTGGGACTCGGGGAAGTGAGTGGAACCTGGGGCTCAGGGTTGTGGTTGGGCGCAGCGGTGAAGTCGCTGCTTGGGTGTCCACATCCCATACAGGCGTCCAGGTTCAAGTTCCAGCTCTCCTGGTTCCAGCTTCCTGAACGTGCATCCTGGAAAGCATCGGGTGGTGCGGTACCTGGGTCCCTGCCACCCACGCGGGAGACCCAGACTGAGTCCCAGCCCCTAGCTTTGGCCTGACCCAGCCGTGACTGTCGCGGGAATTTGTGGAGTGAACCGACAGGTGGGAGATCTTGGTCTTTGTCTCCATCTCTGCGCCTTTCTAATAAGTGAAATAAATACAGTCAAATGTAACAAGAATTCTGGGGTTTATTTGTCATCTTCACAGGGACAGGCAAGAGTCAGCAGCACTTCTGGGGAGACAGAGGGTGCTTGTGGGAAAACGAACATGATAGAAAAGTGGGCGTGGTCGTGGGGGTGGAGAGCCGGTGCCCGTCTGTGACAGGTCTGCTTGGGTGTGGTGCTGACTTCCGGTCTCAGAAGATCAGAGTGACCTCGGGGAGAGACTGATGACAATGGAGTCGTGGGGGAAGCTCTGCTTCTAAAGTGGGTGAGAGATTTCAGGACTTCGATGCCTCCAGCTCCATACCACATCTACACTGTGTGCCTCTTCCGGGCCCTTCAGCGAGGAGACTGTCCTGCAGTTGGAGAGAAAGGAGAGGAGCAGACCTCTCAGGAGACCGGGGATGAGGCTGGGCGAGAGGTAACGAGGCCTGGATCAGAGCTGCTTAAATTGTGAGGGGCACACAGCACGCCTGGGGGCTTGTTAAAATGCAGGTTCTGGCGGGAGGGGGTGGAGATACTGTATTTAAAAACTTTTTTTAAAAAAAGATTTATTTATTTTGAAAGTCAGAGTTACACAGAGAGACAGGGAGAGACAAGAGAAGGATCTTCCACCCACTGGTTCACTCCGCAGAGGGCAACAATGGCCAGTGCTGGGCCAGGCTGAAGTCAGGAGCCAGGAGCTTCATCTGGGTCTCCCAAGTGGAATGCAGGGGCCCACACACTTGGGCCATCTTCTGCTGCTTTTCCCAGGCGCATTAGCAGGGAACTGGATGGGAAGTGGAGCAGCCAGGAATGGAACTGACATCACAGGCGGCAGCTTCGCTGGCTACACCACAATGGCCCCCTGCATTTAAAAACTTTGCATTCATTGTGTTCGCTCTCCCAATCCAGGTCTCCCACAGGTGGGTGGCAGGGAGCCAAGTAGCTGAGCCATCAGCACTGTTACCCAGGTTCTCATTAGCAGGAAGTTGGAGTCAGGAGCAGGATCTGGGACTCAAACCCAGGCAGTGGGGGGTGGGATGCAGGGGCTTAACTGCTGGGCTACACTCCTGCTCCAGGAAGCCTCCTGGTGTAACTGATCCTGTGTCCACGGCCCACAGCAGGGAGTGCAGATGGGGAGGAGCCCAGAGAAGGTCACAGCTCTAGCTACGCAACAGAGCCACCTGGCCTGCATGCAGAGCAATGCATCAAAATCTCCGGGGTGGGCCCAGGGGGCAGAGCTTTGTAAACTCCCAGGAGACGAAGCTGCCAGGGAGGCGGAGTGGCCGTGCCTTAGAGCCACGGCGATGAAGACACCCTCTGCCAGCCGTACCCCTCCCACCGGGTCCCTCCCTTGTCTGGCTCTGAATGCCAGAGCTGATCCTTGCTGGAGTGTGGAGGGGGGTTTTAGGGAACAGAAACACAGATCAAAAACCCACACCCAGAGAAATGATGACCATTTTCGTCTGCCTCTCCTCTGCTCTTCATTCCGCTGCCATACTTGGAAACAGGCTGCGTGCATCTCATCTTCCGCACAGTCACAAAGCACCGGCAGAAGTCTGCTGTTGTTTATCACGGTTGCATAAACATCCTTGAACCCTGAGCCCCCACCACTAGCCGCAGAAGACTGAGCTAGACAGAAAGCAAGAGTGGAAATACAAGTTGTTTGCTTTTGTTTCAAACAATGCCAATTGCTTTTGCTAATTACAAAGATTATACAGACTTATTGTAAAAGAAAAAAAAAAAACAACTTCAAACATCATGGACAGATAAAACCTAGAAAAAGGCAGTGCCCCAGCATCCAGTGGTTTGCTTTTCATTTCCGTTTAGAGAAAGGAGACCCTGAACCACGGCAGCGAAGCTCCGAGATGGCTGGAACGGAAAGCGGCGTCTGGCCACGCTCCGGCTGCCGCAGCCCGTTTCGCTTTTTCACTTCCGAACTTTGGCAAATGTGACGCTGTTCTCATCTTCTCACCTGGAGTGATCACTGCTTAATGGTAGTGATTAACTCCCCGGCTCAGAAGGCAACTGGTTATTAAATAACAACCTCCTGCCACATTATCCTTCTCCTAAACAATGCGCTCGCGAACCCCGTGGTCTCCCGCCTCAAGCCAATGTCACAGCTTTGGGGCAGGTGGCACCAGTGAATTCATCCCTGGCACACGCCCGACCCCTCAGCCAGCAGTGGAGAACAATGCTGCTCAGACAACCCCCAGCGATGAGACTTTGCTTTCCCAAGCTTGCACCATTGACGGATGCTGTCAATGCTATCTGTTAGTGAGATTAAGGAAGTAAAAATATAGATTATTCTTAGACTACTAAATTGGCATGCTCATGGGACATCTGCAGAAGAGACTGATGACACTTCTGTGTGTTCTTAAGCTTGGCAGAGGAGGAACCAGAGGGGAGCCTACAGGAAAACAGGGCTGGGCCAGCACACATGGGTGCTTCCGACCGTTCATGGACAACAGAATTCAAAGCTAACCTTATTTGGGCGCCTTTCAAAAAACTGCACTGCATGCACACAAAGGGTCTACAAAAAGCTCGTGCAAAGTCTGTGTCAGGACAGGACTAGGCACGGATTTCAAATCTCTATGCAGCAAAATAAACTTAGCTCTTAATTCCATATTTTGGGAACTCTTTGAGGTCCCTTTGTGCACATCTGTATGAAGCTGACGCCTCTTTGGAGCTGGGGGAGGGGAATGGATCATCTTGGCTGCGTCTATTGAGAAAGGGTCAAGGGATGAGATGCAGCGAATGAATGAATGAGGGATGGGATAGCTGGTGACGATTTAACAAGGAGAGGAAACTTAATGGGGTGATGGTGTCACAGAGGTCTATACATGGAATATTTTCCCCAAAGCCAAGCTTTCCCAGTTCTCACCTTGCTCCACGTCCCCAGTAAGGGCCAGCAGCACGTTGCACCTGTTCACCTCTGCTGCATTAGATCCTTCTAGCCCTCGGTAGCCCTCTCTGTGCCCCATTGTTTCCTTTGATGCCCTGCAGGTGCGCCCTGCCGCCTCGGGCTGAGGGTCACCAGCTTTGCCCAGGAGCGGCCTGACGGCAGGGAGAGGGTGAGCTTCCAGCCGTGTCCAGCAGCCCACCTCTGCGGCGCTCCTGGGAAGGGGAGTTCTTCGGCTTCTCATTAACAACACTGCCACTTGGCTCGGGGGAGCCCACCCACCGGTTCAGGAGCTGCCACCGCCTCCGCTGCAGCCCAGTGCACTTGACTCTCAGAGGGTTCTGTCGTGTTCTAGAACACAAAGTGGCTCCCACCGAGCCATTTCTCATCTCTCTGAGCCGTTGCCGTCTACTTGAAACATGGATGAAAGCTTGAGCCACAGCACAGCCATGCTGGGTTTGAAATAAGCTGGGACCCAGATCCGAAGTATGCCCCTGACGGGAAATGGGGACGGGACGGGTGTTTCTAGACCACTCTAATCAGCCACAATTGCCTGGATAATTCAGGTGGAAATGGGGTCCCTTCCACCTAAATAACCCAGGTAATTTAGAGTGTGAACTGTGCTGTGCTTGGTAGACACCGATTGTAAATGACTCACACACTAGTCATCAAGTAGTCACTAGTTTGCAAAAATTACTCCCACCAGGAGTCTTGATTTCTTCATATTTATGATGATCATAAACGCATAAAGACTCTCCAAAGATATTAAGTGAAAAAAATGCAAGGTGCAGAACAATGTACATAACATGCTCCCATTTGTGATAAACGTTTAGAGAAGAATAGACATTTGTATGGCTTATGAATGCCTTGGAATATCTGGGAAGAGAGGAAGTGAAAGCGAAACACCAAATCTAGTAACCCTGCCCACGTAGGGGTGGATGGGGGGTGCCAACGGCAGGTAGGGATCGTTTTTCACTGGGTGCCTTTGAGACTTTTCAATGTTTAAAAGGTGTGAATGAATATGTTGGCAAGAAAAAAAAATAACGAATTGTTTGATTAAAAAACCTTCACACCAAGTAGTAGAGTCTGTGGCTAGTGACTCAGTAAACCAGAACACAGGTGGATGCCCTGAGCTCCTCTCCAGTGTTTGTCTTCTCCTGGAAGGAGTGAGTGACAGAGGCAGCATCTGCCTTCTTCCCCAGCAACCCTGCAGGAGCACCTGCCGGCCAGCCGGGGGCGGTGGAAGAGCCCAGCAGCCCAAAGTCTGGGCTCTGCTCTTTCCCCTCGCCTTACGGGTGCACACGGCTGTGTGTGATGCAGGCAGGGCCAGGCTGAGTGCGTAGGGCGTGAGCGTGTGCATTGCCTTCAGTCACCTTCCTGTCTAGCACAGCCAATTGTCTCGGAAGACCCCACAGGCCCAGCGGGCAGGCACGCGGCCTGACACTGCCCTGTCGTTAGAAGGACAGGCAGATGGCACTTTACAAATGGCAGACGTGGCGAATTGATGCTATTTGATGTTTTACCGCAATTTGAAAAGTGAACAATGCACTCTGCCGCATCCATTGAATGAGTTTGTAAAAATCAGGCAAAAGTCCCTACCTTTCTGCTGACTTGTTGGTCGGCTCCCAGAAGGCAGAGGCCTGGCCTTCTGCGTATTTACAGCGCAGTGCTTTTGGGAGAGCTGGCCAAGAAGGCGTCTGGAACTGTTTGTTGCCTGCATCGCGCTTCGTAGGAGCTGCATGCGGAGCTCAGAGTCACCTGCTGAATCTGTGTGGCGTAGCCAGGAAACCACCTCTGTGCGATGATCTGTTCGATGCAAAAAGTCAAATAACCTAATTATGATGGGCTTGAGTCGGTGTTTTTCCAAAGGTACTCTGTAAAAGGCGGCGCACACGTGGGAAGATGCTGGATCTCTGGTCACCAGTGAACTACGCATGAACAGCTTCCACCGCCGTGGGGCTGCTACTGGGAAGAACCCAGAGAGCAGCCAGCATGTCCAAGACGTGGGGCAGACGGAGCCCGCGTGCGCTGCCGGTGAGATTGCGAAACGGAGGCGGACGGCAGCGTGGAGGAGCCCGGGGCTGGCGGTGAGGGGCAGAGAAGGAGGAGTTACTGTTTCTGGATTGAGAGTTTCAGATTTGGAATGTTTGGGAGGTCTGTTTTACAGCAGTGTGAATGTGCTTAGCACCACGGAAATGAAGGGTTAAAAATGGCTGGGATGGGGCCAGCGCTGTGGCGTAGTGAGTAAAGCCACTGCCTGGAGTGCTGGCATCCCAAATGGGTGCTGGTTGGAGTCCCGCCTGCTCCACTTCCGATCCAGCTCTCTGCTGTGGCCTGGGAAAGCAGTAGAAGATGACCCAAGTCCTTGGGCCCCTGCACCCACAGGGGGACCCGGTAGAAGCTCCTGGCTCCTGGCTTCGGATTGGCCCAGCTCCGGCCTTTGCAGCCATTTGGGGAGTGAACCAGTGGATGGAAGACCTCTCGCCCTCTCTGCCTCTGCCTCTCTGTAACTCTATCTTTCAAAATAAAATAAGTAAATCTTTAAAAAAAAATGAATGGGACAGTAAAGTTTATGGCATGTGTTTTTTTTTTTAACCACAATTAAAAAAAGAAGAAGAAACCAGTTCTAAGATTGGTAAAATTCTGCTAATTGTGAAACTGAGCGACGAAGACCCTGAAGTTGCTTCTGCTGCCCTATTTTGGTAAAATAGGATTTAGTAAAATTTGTTTAGAATACATTCAGTAAATGCATTTAGGATTTAGAGAAACGTAGTGACATTTATGCTTGACAAGTTCTACGATGAAAGGTCATTAGGAAAAGCAGGCAGCTCTTCTGCACGAAAGCCGCGCTGTGGATGAGTCACCAAGGACCCGGAAGGGCTGAGAACGTTTGAGCTTGGCCCACAACTCAGGTTTGCCCTGCGGTGGCCTCCGTGCCGCGGAAGGAGAGGTGAGCTGTGTGGCACCCGCAGCCGGGGGACGGCGTCAGCCTCAGCACACACCCTGTTTTTGCTTCTCAGCCTCCTCTAACACACTGTAACGCTTGAGCGCGGTCCTGTGTTGTAATTCTCTACAGGTGAGATGCAAACACACGGCTGACTGGACGCATATTTCAGGTCTATTTCATTTACATCTCTGTGTCTCCCAATATCTGATTAAACTCCTCCACTGCCTTCCTGGAAGCAGCAGGATCAACAGTGTTAATGTTTATTGAGCTTTTCAAACACCACCGATCCCCAGCCAGAATACCTTCCTCTGTTCCCGTGGCTTTGGTCCTAACATAGCTTCCCAGGGGTATTTGCCAAAATAGTCTTGGATTCATTCGTAATCCACTTTCTAACTCACATATGAAAGATAATTGTTTGTGTAAAATATTAACCAGATTATTTTGCTTGTGGATACCTACCTAGAGGAGTTGGTAAATTATACAAAAATAACATGAATAATATATGAATAATTATATAATAGCCAAGTGCAGAAAATTGAAAGAACAAGCAAGGTTTCATCCCGGATGTCTGCATTATGCCCAAGCTCTGGATGAAGCCTGGAGACATCACACATCTGGATTCCTACTGACCTGGGGCCAAGAGTCTACATGTTTGGACAGTGGAGGAAGGGGGGTCCTTGTCAGTGCTGCAAACACAGATGTGACACTGGGGAATTCAGAGACCAGACCTTAGTGACAGAGATGATGCAGAGAAAGTTGGAGGGAGCAAAGTCCAGGGGAATAGGATCTGCTAACTGTCTGGAGAGAATAAAACTCCAGAAAGTAACAATGATGGGACAGGTGCATACATAGTTACAGAGTGTCACACCCAGGAGAAATGGTTGCCTGGGCGGCTTCATTGAGCTCTACTTAATCTTGTTTTCTCACATTCTTTATCCGGTAGGGGTAGGACGAGAGGGCAAGAAAGAGATTTCTTAGTGCAGAATTCCTGGAAATTCCGTTCACTGACCAGACTCTCTCCACACTCGCTTGTAAATTTCTAACCTTGACATGCAAGTCTGAGATACAAATTACCTGCCCCTCCCCCCAAGCAATAATAGAAACAAAGTGGATGCCATTTCTGGTGGCATTTTGTTATGTGGCTATCCTTTGATCTCAGCCACACCACGGGCCGGTCTGCAGGCATATTGAGAAATCAAGTTACTGAGTGGTTTTTTCTTTTTTTCCACTTCAGCCATTTATCAGCAAATGCTATAAAAATCCGAATTGTTCCTCTTGATCTCGATCAGAGATCATAGTTTTCTTTGATCTCCTCTGTGTGAGACATTTGTGCATGGCTTCCTGGTTTAATTGTCTGACTTCCAGGCACTGTTTTAGTTTAAAAGTTAACAGTGGTTTTATTTATTTATTTATGTGTTCACTCACTCATTCCTAATGTGCTCGAGCCAGCCAGTCCTGCAGGCCAAGTGTGTGATTTTCAGCGACATCTTGTCAACAGGCAGTGCCTGCCTCGGTTCAGTTTTGCTCAGATAGTTCCTTCTGGAATACCAGGAGAAACACCTCGTGGGAAAGTTCCCGAGGTCGGGATGAATCCTGACTGCTGGTTTCTGCGTGGAAGACACGAAGGCTTATCAGCGGGCTGGCCGGCTCCACGTCTCGCCTGACGTGCTCAGTTCACCCCCTGGCTCCCGCCTTCCCTGCGACAGCAGCGGGTAGAGCATCCGGTGGAAAGTGCACCTGCTTGCTTCCCATGCCCCTGTTCTGCTGGGGGTGCTGAGGGTTTTGTAGGTTTCCCTAAAGCAGGGACTCCTAGAACCTGGAGCTGAGGCTTGGATACAATTTCTACTTGCTCTGTGCTGTGGCCAGGTTGTCCACAGGGACTTTGAAAGTGCAGATACCAGGGAAGGGGAGAGCCACGAGGGCCACACTGTAAACGCTGGCCACGTGGGCCGCTGAGGCCGAGCACGCGTCTCCCCTCTCTCCACTCTGAGTCTTGCTTGCCCTTCCTCTTGGTGCACAGGTGCCTTCTGGCTTGCACCAGTCCCGTTTGTGCTTTAAAATTTCTGGTTAAGCCTCGCCCCGTGCACGCCCTTGTGGACACGGTGCAGAGGCCTTCGAACAGAACACTTGACTACACACTTGGGACTGCACAAAGCACTTGAGACTGACCGGTAAGCAGGCCTGTGCTGCCCCCAGGAAGGGCCATGTGTGCACAGCAGGGGTCCCACTGTGCTGCGTGGCATCCAGTGGTTCAGTCTGAACAGCAGAGGAGCCCCACCACCCCTGGGGAGGGTGGGGTCTGAAACCAGGGTGTGGTTTTCCAGGACAAGCAGCTGTAGTGACCATTAGAGCCCAGGGACTCCGGGGCTGTGTGCTACACGAGGGTGGGTGTGGATTGACATGGATGCTTCCCGTGTGACATGCATCTGACATGCGTGGGAATGGGGATTGTGGACATTCCTCCCTGGTAGACGTCTGTGGCTGACCCGTTTACCTCGGGGCTCCGCAGAGCCTGGCACGTGGGTGAACAGCCCTTTCATCAGGGTGAGCTAGGAAGGTGCGCTGGTGACGGTCAGGGGAGGCGGAGGCCCCCGGTGGGGAGGGGACAGTGATCTGAGGGGGAGGCAGGGATGAAGCAGTCAGAAGGCGGTGGAGTCAGGGCAAGAAGAGGGTGTCGGTGAGGCCCAAGGTCAGACTGGCTGTGGGCGGGGCGGGGAGGGTGTCCCATGTGCATGTGGGACTGGAGAAAGGAGCCGGGCCACCATCTGCTCCTTAGGCGAGGACCCTGGGGACGGGTGGAGGGGGGGGAAGGTGAGAGCAGAAAGGTGAAAGAAGGGAGGCGGAGGGAGGAGAAGAAAAGATTGGGGCTGGCACCCTAGCGCAGTGGGTCAATCCTCCGCCTGCGTTGCCGGCATCCCACATGGATGCCGGTTCCAGTCCCGGCTGCTCCTCTTCCGATCCAGCTCTCTGCTGTGGCCTGGGAGGGCAGTGGAGGATGGCCCAAGTCCCTGGGCCCCTGCACCCACATGGCAGACCAGGAAGAAGCTCCTGGCTCCTGGCTTTGGATCTGCGCAGCTCCGGCCATTTGGGGAGTGAACCAGCGGCTGGAAGACCTTTGTCTCTGTCTCTCCCTCTCACTGTCTGTAACTACCACTTAAATAAATAAATGAATCTTTAAAAAGAAGAAAAGACAGAGAAAAGAGGAGACAGAAAGGAAAGGAAAGAAGACAGGCAGAAGAGGGACAAGGCAGGGAAAACACCTGTTTCTCCATCGGGGGGCGAAGCACAAGGCCAGCAGGACTGGTGCTTCACCCAACGTCGCGAAGGTAAGGGAACCATCAGCGGGCATGGTGATGGGGGAGGGGCCTGGCACCCCTGAGATGGACGGGAGTGAGACCGCCCGGGCGGGAGCGTGACTCGTAGTCCTGGCGGATTGGGAACTTTCAGTGTTAGCTAAGGATGATTGGCACACGGATGGCTTGGAGGAAGGGTGCCCCCCGATCTTTAACTTGCAGGTCACATGGAGAAAACTTGGAGGAAACGCTCCGACATGGAGATGTCAATTTGAGTGACAGCCCTGCGGCGGTGCCTGGCGCGGGCTGCCTCCCTGCCATGCCTCGCTTCACAGAAATGATGGCTGCCATTCGAGCAGAGACATCCTTCCCGAGCGGGGTCAGGAAGCTGACAGGGCCCACCCATTAATAGAAATAACTGTCATTTAAAATAAAATGCTCAGTGGAAAACTTCAGAAATCTATTAGATAACACGGGGCCTGTGATCGGGGCACCCATGAATCACTGCATGGGAGGCTGGTGCTCAGACAGGGCGCCATGCGTGGGAGGCAGTCACATCCCAAGCGGCCAGGGCCACCACCCACCAGCCTTCAGCACCGCCAGCCCCTTCTGCCCACGCACGGCCCACCCAAGTCTCAGTGAGGAGCTTTCCTCCCGACACAGCACGTGGGGAGGGGCCTGGACAGGAATCCCAGTGACACCTTAGTTTCTGCTTGGCAACTTCTGTGGCCAAAAGTCTTAGGGACAAGAGCTCTGCAAAATCACGGAGCCAGGCGTGCTCGCTGCGGGAGGGGCTCCCAGCAGCCAGGGCCCCCTCGGCGCCTCTCGGGTGCCTTCCTTTTCTGAGCAAACTAAATCTCTATTGAGATCGTGGCTCCTCTCCAAGACAGTCTGGGATGGGGGCGGTTTTCCTCCA
Organism: Oryctolagus cuniculus; assembly: GCF_964237555.1. Taxonomy (NCBI): domain Eukaryota; kingdom Metazoa; phylum Chordata; class Mammalia; order Lagomorpha; family Leporidae; genus Oryctolagus; species Oryctolagus cuniculus. Next base: position 6,032,583 of record NC_091446.1, read on the forward strand.
ACACTCAGTAAACATCTCAATCAGTAGCCGCGACCGAGTCGAGCTTCATCGCTTTTCAGAGGGGGGCCCAGCGGTGGTAGAGTGGATAACAGGCGTGCTAGGAATTCAGCCCTCGTCCGCGCGCCACCCTGCGGGGGCTGGTGCTGAAGGCCGTGGCTGCCTTCCCTGCATGGCCACGTCACAGCTCTCCACCAGCCCAGGGCCTGAGAACAACTCACAGATCAGCAGGCTGGGAGGCCCCGGGGTGTCTCCAAGATGGAGGTCAAGGTGGCAGCTGGCTCAGCTCTTACCCGGACACCGTGGGGAAGAAGCTGCTTCCAGGCCCGCTCCAGGTGCTGGCAGGAGCCGGTGCCTGCGGCTGGGGAACTGGGGGCCCTGTACACGCGCCGCCCGCTGGACACGGCTGCTCTCAGTCCTCAAGGCCTCTCCAGTCCCAGCGCTGGACCCCTTCAACCTCCAGGCCACGGGGGTGTTGAATCTTTTCTGTGCTTCAAACATCTCCCGTATCTGTTTCTACCACGAGTCAGAAAACTCCCTGAATGTGTCAGACACACCCAGCTGACAGCCCTGTCTCGAGGCCAGCTGACTGGAACAGTGGCACGACTCCCCTGCCACGTCCTGTGACACAACCCAGGATCACCACACATGGGACAGGGGCTGCTGCCCTCGGCTGTCCAGTCTGGCTGGCTGCTGCGCTCCACAGGGCCGGCCAGCTGCTCCCCGGGGTGAGGGGAGAGCTTGCCTCATTTTCCTCCAGCCCAAGAGTCGATTCAGCTCAAAGGCGGGAAGAAACCTCCCACACCCTCCCCCCTCTAGCCACGTCATTGTCATCTCGGCGGAGATGGGACCCCGGCTTGGCCAAGACAGCCCGGAAGTCTGCTCCGGTGCTCGGTGCTGCTGTGGTCTCAACTTCCCCATCCCAGAGCAGGCCTGGAACTCTATCCCTCCCACCCTCATCCAGCCAGCCAGGTGTACAGCCCGTCCCCAGCAGACTGGCTGTGGGCAACTTTATTTATTTATTTATTTACTTTTGACAGGCAGAGTTAGAGAAAGAGAGAGACAGAGAGAAAGGTCTTCCTTTTTCCATTGGTTCATCCCCCAAGTAGCCGCCGTGGCCGCCATAGCCGGCACGTTCCGGCCAGCATGCTGCATCGATCCGAAGCCAGGAGCCAGGTGCAGGGCACAAACACCTGGGCCATCCTCCACTGCACTCCCGGGCCACAGCAGAGAGCTGGCCTGGAAGAGGAGCATCTGGGACAGAACCTGGCGCCCCAACCGGGATTAGAACCCAGTGTGCCGGTGCCGCAAGGTGGAGGATTAGCCTAGTGAGCCGCGGCGCCGGCCTGTGGGCAACTTTAACATTGCAGTCGGCCAGCGCCATGGCTCACTAAGCTAATCCTCCACCTTGCGGCGCCGGCACACAGGGTTCTAGTCCCGGTTGGGGCGCCAGGTTCTGTCCCAGATGCTCCTCTTCCAGGCCAGCTCTCTGCTGTGGCCAGGGAGTGCAGTGGAGGATGGCCCAAGTGCTTGGGCCCTGCACCCCATGGGAGACCAGGAGAAGCACCTGGCTCCTGGCTTCGGATCAGCGCGGTGCACCGGCCGCAGCACGCCGGCCGTGGCGGTCATTGGAGGGTGAACCAACGGCAAAGAAAGCCCTTTCTCTCTGTCTCTATCTCTCACTGTCCACTCTGCCTGTCAAAAAAAAAAAATTGCAGTCGTGCAGTCGTCAAGATTTCAAAACACGAGTCCAGCCTCGGGGCGCCCAGCCAGCGAGCAGAAATAGGACACAGGGCGCCGGCCAGGGGTCATTCCAGACGGAACTCTCTGGAAGTACAGGAGAATGTGCACAGAAGCCTCCTGGGATGTGTGCTCGGGAGACGTGGCCATAGCGAGCAGGAGAGAGCAGAAGGGGGCTCAGGTGCCTCTGAACCAGGAGCCTTTGACGTTGACCCCAAGTGGAGGGAAATGGGCGGGAACTGGTTTGCGCGCTCCCCCCCAGTCTCTGGCTGCAGGCTGGACCGGGAGGTGGAACGTTGGGTCGGGCCACTGCTTGGGACAGACGGCATCGTCTGAGTTCTCTGCAGCGGTGAGCGGTGCGGGCGGGAGTGGGGATGACTGCTTCAGTCCTGAGAGGGGACTGCACCCCAGGGAGGCAGCACGAAAGGCTACAGAGGGAGAAATTCATCCAGGAGAGCTCCCTGGAGGAGGACTAGCTGTGTGTGAACTGCCTCCAAGGAAGGACCTGCCTCCAAGACCTCGTGGGCCAGGGTCTGTGCTCCCCTGGCAGCCCCTGAGCTCGGGAAGGTTGCTCCCGACTCCCGCGTCTCCGTCTCTGCGAAACAGAATGCCGGGATGCCTGCAGCTCTAACAGAGCCTGACCCCGTGAGCTCCCGCCGCTCAGAAGTGCGCACAGGGAAATAAAAGTCATGGCGAGGTTCATTAACGGTGCCTGCTGACTCCTTTTGAACCTCCTCCACTTGGCTGTGTCAATAAGAACTCGGAGCAGACCCTCCCCGGGATATTCCGACATGTGAGTAATTGCAGGAACACCCGACACACTTCCTCCACCCCGTCCTCTCCAATTTGGAGGATGAGTTTGCCCTTTTCCAGGTATTTGGTGCAAAATGGGCGAGCTGCTTTGAGCACATCCACATCATCAAAGCTCGCTTGCAGGGCCCCGGGGGCAGCTCAGAGCCTTAGCCCTGCTCCGGGAAGCAGGCCCCCTGCTGGCCGGGAGGGCAGGTACCCCGGGGGACCCCTGCTTCAGCTCACACACACACAAAAGAACAGCTTTCTGAGGACTGACCCAGAGCCATGCGCACAAGCTCGGCTTTTCTGAAAGTAATATTTGCTTGGGAGTCTCGGATTAGATCAGGCAGAAAGTCCCAGGGAGACCGGGCAGTTGCCAAGGCCCTCGAAGGGAGTGACCGTGTGACTGGAGCACGTGAGGGGCTGTGTTGGCTATAAGACCACAGGAGAGCCGGACCTGCGACTTCCCCTGGCCACCCACTCGCACATTTCCCCTCAGCGCTGGCTCTGGGCTGGCCTTGCGTCTTGCTTTGGCTTCTGGGACAGGAGCGGACATGCTGGCACAGGATTTGGGATTCAAAAGTGCTTGCTCTCTGGCTGCCCTTGAACCAAGCCACCCCTGAGTTAACAAGCCCAGGCCCGTGTGTGGGGCAGGTGAGGGCCCCACGGCCCAGCCACTCACGGCGGGGATAGCTCCTAGCTGGCGAGGAGAGAGGTGGGTGCAGCTGTGTCAACCCAGGCGGCCGCCAGCCACCCGCCAGCCGACCGTGGGTGCCCACGTTCCTGTGAGCTGCAGAAACAGTGGTGAGAAGCCACTGTTTTGCTCTGTAGCACAAACTGCTTGATCCAACACATCGCCTCTGTCTCCGCGCCCACAGGCGGGAGAGAAGTGATCGACTCCACAGGGATCCTGGAAGCCTGCCTCAGTCCTGGCTCAGGGTAGGGGCTGCAAGCGCGCGTCCCAGCCAGAAGAGGAGGGAAGTGCTGGGCGTGGCCCGGGCTCCCGACTCCTCTGCCCCCGCACCGTCATCACGGCTGTTGGGGGAGTGCTCCTGCGCTTGGGCTAGGCTGGGCCGTGTGAGCTGCTGTGTGGGCAGGTGTGGACAGCAGTGGGGGCAGCCGCTTTTGAGGCCTGGTGCTCCCCTGGCCTTGAGTGCACCTGCTCTGGGCAGGCCACAGGCTGCAGGAGGGGGCTGAGGACCGGGGCTCACCGAGCCACCCTCCGAGTTCTCCCAATCAGAGCAGTCCCCTGCGATTCCCACCGCGGCGAGAATCACCTGCATTGTCTCCAGCCACGGGGCTTGGGGTGGTGTGTTACAGCTGGACCATGGCGATGGCCAGCTGACACTGATGGGGTCTTACTTATCAGCCCCACGGGGAGGTCTCTGTTCCTGACAGTTCCCACGAGCATTGCAAACAAGGTCAAAGGAGAGGCAGCAGGGGCCAGCCCCCATGTCTGCCACCCCTTTGTGGCCTGTGCTGTCGGGGGCGGCAGAGTCGGGCACGGTCAGCCCTTCAGCAACGTGGGGACGATCTGCCCGTGGCCGGTGCCGTGTGAAATGTTCTCCATGCTTCAGTCCAGTCACCCCCAAAACAGCCTCAGGAGGCAGGCGCTGCCATGATGCCCCTCCCACAGTCAGGAGCTGCAAACAGTGACACAGGGACAGCCTGGCGCCCACGGCCAGTGTCTCCCATGTGACGGCAACTCAGAAAAATCGCTGGACTTGACGGGAGAAAACCGTGGCACGTTCACTGTCACCCGCTCAGCCAAGCGGTGACTCGGATCCAGGTTTCCCGACTCCAGATGGTGGTTTGTGGCGTCCACAACACTGTCTGCCGCCGGTAGGTGTCTGTTGAATGAATGAAAGAAAAAGTAACGAGTAACACAGCAGTGCCCGTCCTTGCGATTCCGTGTTGGGTGCAGAGAAGAGAAAGGCTTCATTCCGCCACCACTTCTGAACTCGCCTCCTATGAAGCGGCCCAGCCAGGATCCCCTCCGCATGTCCCCGGGGTCACTGGAAATGCGCCCTTCGCTCCTTCCCGCGGGGAGGATTTGATTGCCCTCCGCGGCAGCAGCCTTGGAGGAAACCTTCCCATGGGCACCGGGCCTGTCCCCGGCCTCCAGCCACCCTGCCGCCTCCTGAGCTTCTCATGCCCCGGAGGTGGCGTCTGGTGTCGCAGAGGTGCTGCTGCCTCCGGGAGGCTCCCTCTCTGCCTGCGAAGTTTCCGAGGAGGCCGAGTTTGCTGTCAACACGAGGCAAGCGGTTCACTGCTGTAATTCCCTGAGTGCTTCTTTCTAACTCAGGCCTGTATTCTCCCAGAGAACCCTGGCATCGCTCCGAATGGGGACAGTAAGGAAGCAGCAACAGCGAGTCCTGTTAAGGTATTTTGCCACAGCATCCAGGAATTTGCTTTTCATTATTTTTTTAAAACTTTTAAAAAAATATTTATTTATTGGGGGCTGGCGCCGTGGCTCACTTGGTTAATCCTCCACCTGTGGAGCCAGCATCCCATATGGGCCCTGGGTTCTAGTCCCTGTTGCTCCTCTTCCAGTCCAGTTCTCTGTTGTGGCCTGGGAGGGCAGTGGAGGATGGCCCAGGTCCTTGGGCCCCTGCACCCCATGGGAGACCAGGAGGAAGCACCTGGCTCCTGGCTTCTGATCGGTGCAGCGCGCCAGCCATAGTGGCCATTTGGGGAATGAACCAATGGAAGGAAGACCTTTCTCTCTTTCTCTCTTTCACTGTCTATGACTCTATCTGTGAAAAAATAAAAAAATAAATAATTTATTCAAAAGTCAGAGTTACACAGAAAGAGGAGAGGCGGCGGGGGAGGGAGAGAGGGAGAGAGAGAGGGAGGTCTTCCATCCGATGGTTCACTCCCCAGTTGGCGACAACGGCCAGAGCTGTGCTGATCCGAAGCCAGGAGCCAGAAGCTTCTTCCTGGTCTCCCACGCGGGTGCAGGGGCTCAAGGACTTGGGCCATCGTCTACTGCTTTCCTAGGCCATAGCAGAGAGCTGGATCAGAAGAGGAGCAGCCGGGACTAGAACTGGCACTCATATAGGATGCTGTCACTTCAGGCCAGGGCGTTAACCCGGTGCACCACAGCACCAGCCCCATTGCTTTTCATGATTTTTTAAGTAAACTCTTCTAAAAATAAACTCAGCACAGAGGAGAGTGTGTTCTGAGCTCTCGGTGCTCAGCCCCCGAGACCACCCTGGCTGCCTCTTGCTCTTAATCACCGATTCAGCGAACGCCGAGAGGCAGGCTTTGGGCTCCAGGAAGAGCTTTCTCTGTGCCTTGATGAGACAAGGATCCCTAAGCCACCCCAGCCAGCACAATCTGAGAAGGTCACTGCAGCCAAGGACTTGGGGGCCCAAGTAGGGTCCCTCTTAGAGCTGGACAAGGAGCCCTGGGTTTGGGCTCACACCACACACATGGCTTTGATTGGCACCGTCCGAGCCAGAGCTGCAGGAGGCAGGAGCCAGCATTTGCTGGTTAAGCATAGACCCCAAAGTAACAGAAACAAGGGACCCCCCAGCCCAGGGGCTCTTCTTGCCCCCACAGCTGTAGAGGCCACCTCTGTCTGCCTGTCCACTCCTGTTCTGCCCCTGCTTCACGCCCATGGAGTGTGCTTTCCTGGGGCCCGATGCCCACCACGCTGGGCGCAGGGCAGTGATACCTGCTGCTAGACTGACAGGGAGGTGAGAGTCGTGCTCAAGGGTGCCCCTCCAGGCCTGTTGGGGACTGGGGCTTCTCCTGGAAGCACTTCCCAGCTTGGCTTCTCCCCTCCACCCCCATGCCCACCTGGCCATGAGCCACCTGCACGGGGATTCTTCTTCTAGAGGCGCCTGACCTAAGACCTTGCGATTGCAAGAAAAGTGCACCTGTAGCAAAAAGCAAGAATCTCAATGGCAGTTGTGTCAGAAGGGAGCCCCTGAGTGTGCGCCCAGGAAACCCCACATAAAGGCGCACTCCCTGCAGTGCCAGGTTCTGAGGGGATGGGACGCATGGGGTAGCGTCCAATCAGGCCTGCAAACCTGCCCAGTGCCTTTCGTCTGACGTCGCTTGTTCCCCTGGCCCTCGCGGGTTTGCTGTGGTCCTGGGGTTGTGTATGACGGGACCCGTGCTTGGCAGAGGCCCGCACAAAGGGCTGAGACCCCAGGAGTGCAAAGTGCAGGAGACCAAGAGCACAGGGTGTCAGCACAGGTGCAGAGAGCTCCGGAAGCAGGCACGCCCCGTCCTCGCCTGTGCTTGCTCCCAGCTGCTGTCGTTTGGGTGTGGTTTCCCCAGAAAGTCCTGTTCTGGAGTCTTGGTCCCCAGGGCTACGATGTTGAGGGAGTGGGCTATTTTTTTTTTTTTTTTTGACAGGCAGAGTGGATAGTGAGAGAGAGGGACAGAGAGAAAGGTCTTCCTTTGCCTTTGGTTCACCCTCCAATGGCTGCCGCGGCCTGCACATCGCTCTGATCCGAAGGCAGGAGCCAGGTGCTTCTCCTGGTCTCCCATGGGGTTTAGGGCCCAAGGACCTGGGCCATCCTCCACTGCACTCCCTGGCCACAGCAGAGAGCTGGCCTGGAAGAGGGACAGAATCCGGCGCCCGGACTGGGACTAGAACCTGGTGTGCCGGCGCTGCAAGGCGGAGGATTAGCCTAGTGAGCCCTGGCGCTGGCGGGAGTGGGCTTTTTAAGGGCGGTGCTTCTCTCCTTTGTGACCCCGCAATGTGGTGCCTTGGCCATGTCCTTTGCCCTCCAGAACTGTGAGCTAAGTAAACCTCTCTTCCTTACAAAGTGCCTGCCCACATGTCTTGCCAAATGGCAACTTAGAGCGCCAAGACCCCCGAAGGCAGAGACCCCCACCTCTTTTACTCCCCAGAGCCCATGCCTGGCTGGCAGGTAAATAGAAAAGAGCACAGAGAGCCCCCTAACCCTATAGTGAGGGGCTGGGGGTGAGGGGGTCTGGGGGGTTCCTGTGCCGAGCTGGATGGCCGGGTGGAGAAGGTTGAGGGGTCCGTGTTGGAGGGAAGCCCCATCGGTCTTGAAAACCCAAGTGGTGCAGTGCCTGTGTGTTGGTGCCCGTGGTGGCCGAGTGCCTGCCACCAGGGGAACCTCACACCTCACGGGGCTGAGAGGGCAGCCAGGGGTGAGCTGGAGGGGAACCCAAGAGCCCCATGGGTATGTGGAGCCTTGGGCCGGATGCAGTTGACGAGCCCTTGGCGGGAGCAGGGACCAGGGCAGCCGTGTGGACATCGCAGGTACTGGGCGGGGACAGGGACTGGACAACAGGGGCCTGTGGGACACTGGCCAGCCGAGACTTCGCATGAACTCAGCGGCCTTCCTGCCATCAGGGCAGAGCGGTCCAGGAGAAAGGTGCCCAGGGCCAAGCTCCGTCTTCTGCTCTTCAGGGCAGAGCTGCGGGTGGGGGCGGGGCAGGGGCTGAGAAGGCCCCATCAGGCCCTTCAAGACCACAGGGTGGTGGGGAACGTGGACATCCCTCCCCGGGCAAATTGTCCTGGGTCTCCAGGGTGTGGGAGGGACGGGGCTGCTGATAACCCGAGGTTTCTGTTAGCTTGGCCAGGTTTCAGGAAACAGGTAAAGAGAAGGTGGGGCAGAAATACAGGCTCTCCAGACTCGGGGCTTCCAGCAAAACTGCCTGACTGTGGGAGCCAGGATGTGCCCCGATGTCCCCCCGACGCAGGGGTGGTGAGAAGGGCGGGGCCGCGTGTCCCGAGGTGGAGGAGGGGCAGCTCATTCTGGGTGCGGGAACCAGGGGACTTGGGCGCCAGGCTCAGTGTGACCTTGGGCAAGTGACTGAGGGAGCTCTGAAGTCACTGCTGCCTCTGCCGCTCCAGGACCAGGCCACATCCTCTCTTTAGGAGGGAGTAGGGTGCCACGGTGGCTCACTAGGCTAATCCTCCGCCTTGCGGCGCCGGCACACCGGGTTCTAGTCCCGGTCGGGGCGCCGGATTCTGTCCCGGTTGCCCCTCTTCCAGTCCAGCTCTCTGCTGTGGCCCGGGAGTGCAGTGGAGGATGGCTCAAGTGCTTGGGCCCTACACCCGCATGGGAGACCAGGATAAGTACCTGGCTCCTGCCATCGGATCAGCGCGGTGCGCCGGCTGCAGCACGCCGGCCGCGGCAGCCATTGGAGGGTGAATCAACGGCAAAGGAAGACCTTTCTGTCTCTCTCTCTCACTGTCCACTCTGCCTGTCAAAAAAAAAAAAAAAAAAAAAAAAAAAAAAGGAGGGAGTGGGGTAAAGGGGCCACAGGGAGGGTCTGGGTCAAGCAGATGGCCAGGGGGTGGCTTACCCAGAATGCACAGCAGTCTTTTCTGGACTCCTGGCTTCGACCTGGCCCAGATCCCGCTGTTGTGGGCATTTGGGAGATCTCTATCTGTCTCTCTGCCTTTCAAATACATTTTTAAAATATTTTTTAAAAATCCATGTTAAAAAATACCTCCTTCCAAGAGTGGTATCATTGACACCCTCCTGCCTTCCAGGATATGCATATGCAGATTCATCGGCCATGAAGTTCAACCCTAGGGCAGGGCTTTAGAGGCTGGTGTTCATTTTTTTTTAAAAGATGTATTCATTTATTTGAGAGGCAGAGTTTCAGAGACGCAGAGGCAGGGACACACAGAGAGAGGGCTTCCATCCACTGGTTCACTCTCCAAATGCCCACAACGGCCGGAGCTGCGCCAATCCAAAGCCAGGAGCCAGGAGCTTCCTCCGGGTACAGGGGCTGGAGCACTTGAGCCATCTTCTACCGCTTTCCCAGGCCATAGCGGAGAGCTGGATCAGAAGTGGAGCAGCCAAGTCTCTAACTGGCGCCCCTATGGGATGCTGGCGCTGCAGGACACGGCTTTACCAGCTACCGAAGCGGGTGTGTGTGTAACTGAGGCCTGGGACTTGAGTGCAATGGCACAAGGCAGGGAAACCCAGCCAGGACAGCGGCTTGTGAAAGTGACTCTGCAGCACGTGGCTCGAAACCAGGTGGCCCCACGGGGTGGCCAGGAGGCCAGGAGGCGAAAGGCCTCATTGTGGCTGGAGTGTTAAAAGCCTCGGTTTACCCTTCTCCCACTCAGGGGGACATAAAAGTGTCTTTGGTTGGGACAGAAACCGGGTGTTGGAGAAAGGCACACAGTGCGTTCCTGACCGCCCCGCACTTCTCCCCGGAAGGAATGCCTTGGAAAGCATCTGAGTCCATGTGGTCCCAGGAGCCCCTGCAGCCCCACTGTGCGCACGGGAGCCTTGCGTGCTGTTCCCACGGAGCCACACGAGACACGGCAGGGAGCGCCTCGTCCTGTCTCTACCCCTTCATGTGCGCTTTCCCCACCAGCACGACCAGTGCCTGGGGCTGGGGGCGGGGGCTCACTGGTTCCCACCAGCTGGGGAGGGGACAAGCTCCTGCCCTGTCCCCTGCCACCCACACCACCCCACCTTGGCCCTCCTCTTCCTCCTCTGCTGTCCACCCACTTCCCCGACTTCTGAGACACAAACAGGAGGAGTGGGCTGCAGAGACAGGGCTAACGGAGATGGGGCTAACGGAGATGGGGCTAACGGAGACCAGGCGGAGGAGAAACCTCAGGAATGCAAGGCACGCGGCTGCCATCTGGGGCCCTCCCTGGCAGAACCTGGAGCGTGAAGCGCTCGCGACTGAGAGCTGGAGGCTGGACTGGTTCCATGTGATGCTGTCGGGGCTTCCTCTGGCTTCCTTCCAAAGGGGACTGGAACCATCCTTGGTCCCTCGCGGTTGCACGAGTGGTTATGACATGACCTGCGGAGAGGCGCCGCGTGGGTCCTGAGCACCTGCTCCGGTTGGGCGTGGGGCTCTTGGGCGAGGATGAGCCTGGCCTCTGAGTCACATGACTGCCCAGCCTGTGGGGAGCCACACGCTGTGGTCTCTGAAGTGGATCGGTGAGCCGTGGCCTCCAACCTCAGCGGCCAGCGGGATCCTTCCTGAGCTGTGGGACAGACGCTGTTTCTGTTTCCCCAACTTGGCCACGGGCAGCCTCAGGTTCAAGTTCTGGTTCATCTCTGAGCTGTTCCCATGATCCCTGGGGAAGGGCAAATGAACGAAACAGAGGGAGAGAGACGAGAGAGGGAAGAATCCGTTCTGCTCAGCACCCGGGTGTGTGATCCCCACAGGCACGCATGGCCCCGTGTAGTGTCCGTAGTTCGCGAGGGTCAAGACTCCCGCGCCCACCAACCCACCAAGAGGAGAGCTTAAAACCCAGCCGAGCTGGGCCTCTCTCCGACAGGGTGTTTGCCTGTGTAACCTCAGGCCGCAGGCTCGGTCTGGGTGCCTTCAGATGAGCCAGGTCTCAGCCCTCCGGTCAGGCCAACCGAGCCCCACTCCCTGAACCCCAGGTGTGACTGGCCCACTGTGGCTTGAAACAAGGCCCAGGAAAAGCCGGCGGGCCCCGGGCTCCCCGAGCTGGGAGGCTGGGCTCCAGTGGGAATTGCCGAGAACCAGAAGGCCGTGAACTTGGCAAGTCACTCTCAGCGAGCTTTGGTGTTCTACTGTAAGGAGGAAATTCTTGTCTATCAAACCCGATATTTTAGGAGAACAATGCAGAGGGGGGTTATGGGTGACGCCTCTGAGTAGAAGGGGACTTGCTGGGTGTGGCCTCAGGGCCAACAGGGCAGGTGTCTGCTGCCCCACCCAGCGAGTGTGGAAACGCACGGAAGGGCCTCGCCTGTCTGTCATCTGGCCCCTGTCTGTCATCTGGCCCCTGTCTGTCCTGTGCACAGGTCCGTCACCCCTTGCATGTCCTCAGTGCCAAGGCGGCGGCTTGATCTTCCAAGGTGTCACCCCAAGGGGCTTACCCCCGGAAGGGGAGCACCCCCACACAGCCCTCTGTAGCCCATAAGGAAGAGCCACTGAGGTCACGTGGGCTGCTGTGGCAGGGGTAGAGAAGTGACAGATGTGAAGCCCCTCGGTCAGGGCTTGGCACATGAACCTGCCACCTCCAGTCAACAGGGGTTCTTCTGGTGTCCGTGGAATAGCACTTACTTGTTTGACAGATGAGGGGTAGACCATTGTCAATGCCCACCTTTCTCTGGAGTTGGGGGGGTGGGGGGCATGTGCTGCACTGTTTCTTTAAAAAAAAAAAAAAAAGGTGGCAAGGTAGTTCTCCCTGGAGCTGGATTAATGATTGCGCGTCCCCTGTTACCAGGGGCTTGTAGGACCAGGATTGACAGCTGTTTCGGCTGAACGGTTTGTTTAACAAACACAGCAGGACGCACACGATCCCCTGGCTGCCTGCTCTCATTCCCGTCTCGAAGGATGGCACTGTGCCGGCTCACAGCCCGCGGCTCCCACCCTCGGGCAGAGGTGCCAAGGAATTGTGGCTTCAAACTGATACCAAGTAGAACCCAGAGATGCTTGCTCTCCCTCCCGCTGACATCACTCCATGCCTGCAGCCACTCCAGGTCCCTGCGTCCTTCCCCGGGCTGGCACCTGAGTATCCAAGACTCTGCAGACACGCTGTGGGAGCACTGGTGTGCACTGCCCGCTTATCTGAGCTGGCCTGGTGCTACAACTTCAGATTCTCTCTCTGCTTTGAGCGTCACAGCAGCCCTCACAACAGGTGAGGGTGGGGACACACCTCACCTGCTCCAGCTCCCCACAGTTGCAGGTGACAGGGCTGGAAAAGACCCAAAGGCCCCCCACCCCCGTATCTGGCCCCCAGCCCAGGGGCACCTCCTTGGGGGATCTGGGTGGGTCGGGATAGGAAAGGAGATTCCAACACAGGTGGTCCCAGGATTGCAGATGGAGAAGCTGAGATATTGGGGTGTGTGGATGCGAGCTGGTTGGCGGGCTGAGGATCAGAGTGGTGGGAAATAGAGTCTCTTGTAACATTGTATGTGTTCATTTGTTTGCTTATCCCTTTCTGCCTTTGCATCAGGCACACATTTAACCCAAGGGCAATCGCGAGCTGAGACATAGACTGGAGGTCACTGGCATCCCGTGGGTGAAGGGGCAGGAGGCAGATTGGCATGGGCAGAGGAGTGAGTGGGGGTTGAGGACACAGAGCCAGGGGTGGGGCTGACATTTGCATGAAGGGAGGGGGGCTGTGGGTGGGGGAGGGAGAAACAGAAGGCGGATAAGGGACAGGGGTTTTGAAGACGGTGGCGGGTGGCGGGTTGTGTGCAGCTGTTGGTGGGAAGAGGGCAATGGCCCAGCACAGGCTGCGAGGTGGGAGTTGCTTGGCGGGGGTGGGGTGCACAGCAGGATGCAGAGCCCGAGAGGGACTGCCTGAGACGGAGCTGATCTTCATCCCGGCACCGGGGCTACAGGGCGGCCACATCCCAGCTCCGCACATCTGCGTGTGTGGCCCCAGCCCGTGTCTGAGGTTTTCTGTGCCTCGATTTCTTCATCTGTGAAGTGGGGTGCACACCAGCACCTGCCCCCCAGGACAACCAAGAGGCCGTGAAGTAACACAGGCACAGAGCTTCATGGCAAGAGTTGGACACGCAGCATCTGCTGCTGTCGTTATTAAAACGGGGGGGACCGAGGAGAGGGTGGAGGCGTCTCGGGGCGGCTGGGAGGCTTGGGGTTGTCCTCTGCGCCTGGGAGGAGGAGCCGCAGAGGGAGCTGTCCCAGGAAAAGCTGTGGACCTCGGGCAGTGGCGGGGCCGGCTGAGTCTCAGAGCAGCAACAGCTGTGTCCTGGCACAGCGAAAATCACTTCCGTCGTGCACGCTGGGGAGCAGGAAGTGAAGACGAGGGGGGCTGATACAGGGCGGCCTGGGCTGCAGTCTCCGAGGGGAAGTCATCTGGCAAGCTGGGCTGTGTCCATGCTGTCCTGGCTTTGCTGCCGGACCCTGGAGCCCTTCCGCAGTGCTCAGCCACTGTTCGCTGAAGCCCACGTTGGGGGTTGAGGGAAGTAACTGAGCAAGTCAGCCAGCAGGAGGGGCTTGTGGTCAGCAGCGAGAGGGCTGGGCAGGGCTGACAAGGCTCGGAGTTTGCCCAGGACAGTGAGGGGGCGGATGGCATTGGGGATGTAGGGTCTGCGGGATGGGGGAGAGGGCAAGAAGATACAGGAGGGTCTCCCTGTGGGCCTGCAACTCACTGGGACTGGTGAGAGGATCTGAGATGTAGACAAGGGCTGTGAATCCATGGCAGTGTCTCCAGGGGATGGGCTGGGGGCTGTGACCTGCCACTTAATGAGGTGGGGGAAGGTGGGACAGCTGGGGGGGGTTGGGGCAGCAAGTCCAGAGGGTGGAGCAGTGGGGTGGAGACTGCCAATGCTGCCCACAGCCCCTCGGCCACTTCTGAGTCACCACTGGCCGAGATGGCCAGGTTCTGTGCAGGGCTCTGCATTTGCCTTAAGGTTCCAGTCTCTCCTTCCCTCCAAGAGCTCCCCTGGCCACAGCGGGATGCTCAGTCCTCCTCCAGCACTGCCCAGAAGGAACAGGGCTGGGGATCGCTGGGGGCGGTGCTCAGCCAAGGGAGAGCAGGAGCAGCCGGTAAGCACCTGTTGGCCCATTGGCTGCTGGGCTCCCGTGGCTGTCAGAGGCCCGGCAGGAAGCCCTTCCCTTGGCTTTCCTCTCTTCCCTGGCCCACTTCCTCCCTGGATCACCTTCCCCAGGATAGCTGCCCCTGGCCCTGTCTCTAACTCTGCTTTAGGGAAACCCAGACCAGGGAGCACAAACCCGGCCTGATGGTGTGGGAGGCTGGGCAGCCCTCCCAGGACACAGGGGTCCCTTCTCCCTTGGAAGGAGGCGCTCAGGGCAAGGGAGAAGATGCTGAGGGTCCCAGGGGACTGGACACACCACAGGGAGAGCCAGGCCCGTGACCCGGGAGGACTGGTTGTGGCAGAACGGGTCCCAGCTGCACACCATCCGGCGTCCCAGAACTCAACTGTCCTGGTTCACTGATGATCGTTTGGACCAGGAGACAGCTCACCGTGGCCACTACCTGAGTCTGTGGCCCCCCCAGCCACGCCCCCCCAGCCACGCCCGTCCTGTAGAGGTGGCCTCCAGGGAACAGGCACCTGAGAAGCAGGGTCCTGGTCATCACTGGTTTTACAGGTGACGCAGAGCATGAGCCGCTTGCCCGATGCCGTGCAGGAGGTGCCGAGGTTGTGATGGAATCAGCCAGCTGTGCCCATGACCGTGGCTCCAGCTCTACCGTGGTCTGTTCCAGCCTACCTGTGTGCATAAACTCCATGTGAGTGAAGGGCCTGGGCCAGCTGGGCTCTCGGGCCCTTCCCTGGGAGAAAAGTCTGTGTATTTGTTGGGCCCTGTGCCGTGTATGCTCCCTCACCCCGTCCCCATGCCCGATTACCCACCAAGGGTTGACCACACTTACCAAACAGCTCATTATTCAGACTCCACCACCTTCTTCGTGGCCTTTCTGAACACTCTGAACCCAGTCTCCCCGGCCAGGACCTCATGGCTCCCTCTGACTGCTCCGCTCTGCGGTGACAGGTGCACAAGCCCGCCTGGGGCAGCAAACCCGCGCCGTGGTCCCTCGGACAAGACGTGCAGATGGCCTGAGCTAAGTGATGGACTGGGTACTTACGCCACCACGTTTGCAGCGGAAGCTGTTCTGTTAGGAGCACAGGAGACAGGAGGAAGCTACAGGGTGAGCCAACGGCCACGTGGTGGTACCAAAGTGAAGGTCGTGTTCTGACCTGGGCGAGGCCTGTCTGATAGCAGTACTGCTCCTGTAAATCTTCTATTTAATTTCTTTTTTATGCAGCAGCTCTTGTTCTATGCATACACGTTGGCGGCTCTTGTGCCAATTACCCTCCTCCCCCCACAATGAAATGCATAACACAGCTCTAGCGCAACTAACGCTCCCGTTCTGAGCGAAGGATGCTGGCACCGGTGACAGCTGCAGTGCCGTGTAACAAGCATGACTCGGTGCACCCAGCTCCTGAGGGCCAGGACCAAAGCTCTCTTCTGCAACACGTGCTTGACAGAGGCATCTAACTGGGGGATTCTCAGGGAACAAGGCCTGGACTATCAGACACAACCCCTACTCCATTTTCAGGGAGCTTCTACACTGTTCACACTCCGTGTCATACTAACAACGTCCAGCGTTTGTGGGGTTAATCTGTGTTTTCAAAACACATCAAAAGGCTTCATTAAGCAGCAAATATCTTTTCCTTATAAAAAGAGCTTAAAATACAGCCCATCAAAACACGATTCTAATTTGGTCACCTGCTTTTTGGAGTCAGTTCTTGACACTCAGGCAAAATATGGAGTTGAGGTGATTATCTGAATTATCCAGGATGCAGAATTTTGGCCCAAATCATCACATTCCTACAGAACAAAGAGTATCTGTCAGTTCAACCAAAAAGCAGAAAAATGGAACACTTTGCTCTTTTTCTACATGAAATAGCATATATGCCGCCTCCTTTTCTGTGCGCTAATTGGCTAATGAATTCTGCTTGACTCCGCACAGATGGAGAAAAATCCTAAGAGGCAGCCACTCCCTTTGCTGAGGCTGGCAAGGTCTCTGTTCGGCAAAGGCCGTCTGGTGCCGGCTGCCCCCCTGCACCCCCTGCGTCCCCTGGACCCCCTGCACCCCCACGGAGAACGTTCCCACCTTGATTCTTCGCCGACCTCTTTGTGGAGTGAGCTTCCTTCTCCACCCCTCCCTTTCACCTGGAAACGGTTCCATGAACATAGACCCAACCGCAGAGAATTTCCTTTTACACCCAAGTGCTTTATTCTTCCAAGGATGCGGGGCTTGGAAGTCACTCACAGAGCCCATACTAACGTTAGCAATTGCGCGGCTCGCTTTCGACAGCACACGTTAGGAGGAAAGCAAGCTCTGACCCTACAAAGCGAGCGTTTAGCCCGAAGCACTGTCTTCCGTTCACCAAACAAGACATTTCTGCCTGAGGCAACTTTGACGTTGACGAAAATGCAACAAGCCCTGACTGGAGGGGAGGAGAGGTGTGGGAGGTCAGCTGGGTCCTGTGTCTTTTTTAAAGAATAAAATGATGGGGCCAGCGCTGTGGCACTGTGGGCTAAGCTTCTGCCTGCGGCGCCGGCATTCCATATGGATGTCGGTTCAAAACCCCACTGCTCCACTTCCAATCCAGCTCTCTGTTATGGCCTGGGAAAGCAGTAGAAGACGGCCCAAGTCCTTGGGCCCCAGCACCTGTGTGGGAGGCCTGGAAGAAGTTCCTGGGGAGTGAACCAGCGGATGGAAGACCTGTCTTCTCTGTCTCTCCCTCCCTCCCTCTCTCTGTAACTCTACCTCTCAAATAAATAAATAATTTTTTTAAGAAAAAGAATAAAACAATGGATCACCAATGAATGAGGATCCAAGAGGAACGGACGTCTCTGAGCATCCAATTCTGGAATCCTCCAAGTGTAAGGCTTCGAGGGTCATAGAGCTTGTGCAGCAACGCGGTGTGTCCAGGATAAAGTTTGGACGATGTTCGGGCCCCGTTCTTGACTCCACCCAATGCGATGATGCCAAGACTGGAGCCACGAGGCTTGGTCCACGCCTCCCTGCACGAGGAGCCATCCGCTGATTCATCTTGATTTCGATGCTGCTGACACCTGCTCTGGGTGCCCTGTTCCCATGGCAACCAAGGAGAAGCATCCTTGTCCACATCCTTTCAGAACCTCATTAAATCAGGCGGCAGGGCCGCAGCTGTGTCTCCACGCGTTTCTCTGACAGCCGTGGACTAATTTTACGACGCTCAGGTGATTTTGGGTGCTTTCTAGGCCAGACTGTTGAGAATGTGTAGAAAGTAAGACAGATGGCGGGACAGATAAATATTGCCAAAGTGTTTAATGCACACAAATTTTCTGAGAGGTGCAAACCAACAATGGTGTTTTTATTGACTGAGGTGATTTGAAGCCAAATAATGGATATGATGGGGATAGAAGCCCTTGGAATGCCCCGGGCTTGGCATGCACAGCTCACGATACCAGGTTCCCTGGTGTGTCTCTCAGGTGGCTGCCGGCCCCAGCTGGGAAGAGGCACAATCCAGAACTTTCTCCTCCCCACCACCTTGTCATCTGCCAGATTTAGGGAAACCTAAAGGATGCTCCTTAAATACCACACACACTTGAGTGTGCACACACACCCCAGGATAGAGATGTATGAGTAAACCTAAATGTCAGTCCAATATTCCTTCTTTTTTTCCGAAGGTTTATTTTATTTATTTGAAAGGCAAAGTTATAGAGAGAGGGAGAGACAGAGAAAAACAGGTCTTTCACCTGTTGGTTCACATCCAAATGGCAGCAACAGCTGGGGTTGGGCCAGGCCAAAGCCAGGAGCCAGGGTCTCCCACATGGGTGCAGGGGCCCAAGCACCTGGGCCATCTTCTACTGCTCTCCCAGGCACGTTAGCAGGGAGCTGGATCAGACGTGGAGCAGCCGGGACTTGAACCAGTGCACATACGGGACGTCGGTGCTGCTGCCGGCAGCTTAACCTGGTGAGCCACAATGTCGGCCCCCACTATTCCTTTTATACCACACGATCACACACACTTGCATATACACGCGTGTACACACACACAGACACACACAAACTCCAAGATAGAGATGTCTGAGTAAATAAATAAATAAAGCCAAATTTATACCAAAATGCCAAGAAGACCCACACCTCTCCAAGTTGAGGATGGCTGAGCAAGTATGGAACAAATTATTTGTTCAGTATTTACTTACTTATTTATTTGAAAGGATGATAGAGAGATAATTTGAAGCCAAATAGAGACAGACAGAGAGGGAGAGAGGGAAAGAGAGATCTTTCATTCGCGGTTCACTCCCAAATGGCCAAAACAGCCGGGGCTGGTCCAGGCCAAAGCAGGAGTCTGGAACTCTACCTGGGTCTTCCACAGGTGGGTAGCGGGGCCCAAGTACTTGGGCCATCTGTGCTACCTCCCTGGGTGCATTAGCAGGAAGCTGGATTGGAAGCAGAGCAGCCGGGACTTGAGCCAGCGCTCTGATGTGGGACGCCAGCACTGCAGTCGTAACCCACGGCACCGCAGCGCTGGCCCCTGGACTAACTGGCTTCAGTGGGAATCACCCACAGCCAGAAGGGAGTTGGTGGACTCTGCCTTCACCTACAGGCTTCTTCTTCAGCTCCGGGGCTGGGCTTCGTGGGCTCCCAGCCTGCCCCGCTGCTGACAGGAGCCTGGTCTTGGGCAAGTTGTCTAAGCTCTCAGCTCTGCAGTTGCTTCTCCCATCACCTGCAGAGGATCTTAGTTCCTGTTGCACAGGGTGAGTCTGAGGATGGGACTAGTTCCTCCCCACCGAGAGCTCAGAACAGTGCCTGATGCCCACGAAGCACCGCTCAGGGGTTGGCCAGCTGAGCCGTTCCTCCTGCTTCTGCCATTCTGAATGTCGTTGATTTCATAAGCTCCTTTATGTATCGGTTACAAGCAAATACATTCGCTTTGCAGAAAGTTAGACCTGTTCCCAGCTCCCTGATCTCTGCCGGCTTACTAGCTGTGCCACCCTGTGTTGTGTCCTAGCCGCCCTGAGCCCCAGCGGCCCATCTGTAAACGGCAGATCCCTCTCCGGGGCCTCAAGGGTGAAGGTGAGTGGCACGTGTACAACAGGGAGCTGAGCCACGGGAACCACGAGGATCACGTGTCCTCGGGATTGAGAGGTCATCACTCACGTCTGAAGTTGGTACAATCTCAGGCACGCAAGGCTTTGTCTTATTTCACAGAGAAGATGAAAACAGTATCGCGTGATGAAACAGGGCAAATAGGTTGTGGGTTGTACCTGTGCAGGGGGAGGGCGGAGGAGAGCCCTCCTGGAAAGCCGCCTCTTGCCCCTGTTGGGTGTGGATGCAGCCCTTGCAGATTTCCTACTACCCAGCCTTCATGAATTGCATACCACACTGTTCCCTGTGCAACAGAAGTGTAGGGGTTAGAGGATGCTGGAGTTGGAGCTGTCCCCAGCTACCCCAGCTCTCTGTCTCTGTGATGTCACAAGGTGTCCCTTTCCGTTCTGCAATTGAGCAAGGG
This sequence comes from Oryctolagus cuniculus, assembly GCF_964237555.1. NCBI lineage: Eukaryota > Metazoa > Chordata > Mammalia > Lagomorpha > Leporidae > Oryctolagus > Oryctolagus cuniculus. The sequence goes on from NC_091446.1 coordinate 6,052,058, forward strand.
TCAAAGGTCATCAGTTCACTCTGCTATGTAGAGTAGAAAGTCCCTGTTGGAAGGTGGGGAGGACCAAGGCCCAGGAGTGGAGACCGTAGGCTGGGAGGGAGAATGTGAGGCGGCTGCAGTGACCTGGAGCACAGCCGTCCCTCAACCTGCTCCGCCCGGGCTCTGGGACCCTGCCCGCTCCTCTCCGAGCTATGCTGAGCGGGGTTGACTGGGAGAGGCATCTTCAGAGAACGGCATCGCCCGTGTCGGCAGGAGCCGTGCAGGAAGTCCTGCGGTAGCGGCTCAGGTCCCTTGCGCACTGTCCCCATCCTGGGAGGAACTTGTGGTCCAAAGGGAAAGAGAGTCTGCTACAGACGGGGTGAGGATGGAACAGAAAGGCAACGGGGTGGGGGCTGGAACGTGCGCTCCAGGAGCCCGAGTGAGACTGGCGTGGGCTGCAGGAGAGGGCACTGGGCAGAAATCCACACGGGGCCTTAGGCAGAGACTCCGCCCTCCCTTCTCCTGACTCGCTCCCGCTGTGTGGGAATGGGGGGCTGCAAGGCAAGCTTGCAGAAATGCAGAGAGAAGAATTAAAAACAAAGGCACCGCCCAGGTAACTATCTGCTGTCTTGGTGAATCAATTCCTACTTGTTTTCCTCTGTTCATTTGGCTTTACTGAGGTGTGATCACGTGGTATATTTTATCTTGATTTTCCAGTTAGCATGAAAACATGCGCATTTTCATGCCCTTGTGAAATCTTTGTGCACACCAGTTTATGACCATGTAAGGCTCCGTTCTGCTGTAATGCGTCCAGCCTATTCCCCAGGTTGTTTTCCAGCCTTTGCTGTTGTAAGCGATTTGCAGAAGACATCCTTGCACTGAGGGCAGCACCCCCAAACCAGCCTTCTCTACAGAGAGCGTGGAAGACGCCGTCCCAGGTGAGTGGGGAACAGCAGCAGCAAGGTGTCCGTGCTCCACCTAGTCGGGGAACGGCTGCCAACTAAGCAAAGCTATGTTAAAGAAACGGGCTTCTTCCTGCAGGAATTTTATTTATTTGTTTGAGAGGCAGAGAGACACAGACAGCTCTCGTCCACTGGTTCACTCCCCCGATGTGCACAATGCTGGAGCCCAGGACCTCAATCCAGGCCTCCTGTAGTAGCATGATGGACACTTGTCAATTTAGTTAAGATGTATGTCTTTTTATTTCTTGTGAAAACATATTTGGAGGGCCTTCCAGACTCATTTTAAATGACTCACACCTATCTGGTATCAAAACCAGACAAAGGCAACTCAAGTTGTCCTCACTCATGACCAAAGATGCAAAATAAAATAAAAATAACCAGCAAGCCAGCTGCGCCGGGATGCAAATAGGTTAAAGCACAGAGATCACTCACTCCTGGTACCTCTGCTAACGCCAATCATTGCCCTGAAGATCAAAGCAGAAAATCACAAATGATTATCTCAAGGGACTTCTAGACATCCTACAAAATTTCAGATTTGACTCTAGATTTTTTTTTATTATTTGACAGGTAGAGTTATAGACAGGGAGAGAGAGAGAGACAGAGAGAAAGGTCTTCCTTCCATTGGTTCACTCCCCAAATGGCCGCTACGGCCGGCGCTGTGCTGATCCAAAGCCAGGAGCCAGGTGCTTCTCCTGATCTCCTATGCGGGTGTAGGGCCCAAGTACTTGGGCCATCCTCCACTGCACTCCCGGGCCACAGCAGAGCTGGCCTGGAAGAGGAGCAACCGGGACTAGAACCTGGAGCCCATATGGGACGACAGTGCCTCAGGTGGAGGATTAGCTAAGTGAGCCACAGCTCCGGCCCCTAGATTTTGTTTTTTAAAGAAACAACTGTTAGAAAATAGTTACAAAATAAAGGTCTGGGGATGGGGGTTTGGTGAAGAGGCTTGGGTCCTGCTGGGGATGCCTGCATCTGAGGTTGGAGTGTGGGGTTGGAATCCTGGCTCCTCTGCTTCTGAGCCATCTTTCTGCCAGTGTGCATTCTGGGAGACAGCAGACAATGGCTCAAGTACTTGGGTCCCTGTTACCCTCATGGGAGATTTGAATGGAGTCCCAGGCTCTTGGCTTCGGTCTACCTTGGCTGTTGCAAAGATTTGGAGAGTGAACCAGTGGATGGAAATGCTTGCTCGTTCTCTTTGTCTCTCTACCTTTCAAATAAAATGAAAATAAATAAACCAATAAAAATAAAGCTTTTGAGATGACCTAGGATATCTATTAGAATACAACAGATTCTTACCTAACAGCATTGCACTAAAGATAGTCGGACTGAAGCCAGGTAAAACACAGAGAGTCGTCCCTAGGTTCCATCCTTCTATACTGTGCTGGTGTTCTGGAGCGAGAGAACGTGAAAGACATAAAAGTCTGAAATCATCATTAATAACAGATTATATGATGGACTCTCTGGAAATCCAAGAGAGCCAAGTGAATAATTATATAACCAATTTTACAATTTAGCATGCTGGCTATTTTTCTAAATAGATACAAGATGAATATACAAAATTAACTGCTTTGCTTATAATGATGATAACAAACTAGAAAGTAGAGTGGAAATAGAAATCCTATTCACAATAGCAAAGGAAAGCCCAAAAGTTTTGGCACGAATTTGATAAATGTAAAACTTTATCGTGAAAACCAACGACGAAGCTTTTTGGAAGAGTATTGTGTCATTCCCGAGCAAACAGAGCAAGATGGTGTGTTCAGATCAGGAATTTCAATATTGGAAACACTTCTCTTCCCAGAACCTACTTCACACGATGTCCACCATAATCCCAATCTTCTTACTATTTTTATAGTTGTTACTATTTCATTTTTTCTGAATGAATCAACCTGAAATTTCACCAGAATAGAAAGTCATCTTGCCAATGGCTTGTCCTCCCTCACTGGGGTAGAGCGAGGCGAGGCAGAGGGTTCGCCCAGGAGGGAGAAGTCCTCCGTCTTGGGATTGTGACTTCAAGTGATGCTTCACTGAGAACTTGGGGAAAGCAGAATGCTCGCTCATCGGATGGAGATGCCTGGCAGGAGTCCCACCTCAGGGGAAAGAGAAGCAGACAAAACGAAAAAGAGAAAACAAGAGTGAAAGATCCATGGATTCAGGATCGGAACCAGGATCACCAGTTCTGCCATAACGTGAAACTCCGGATCGATCGTCCTTCTGTAAGGGATCAATCGGCTTAAAAATCCAAACCCCGGCTGGCGCCACGGCTCAGTAAGCTAATCCTCCGCCTTGCGGCGCTGGCACACCGGGTTCTAGTCCCGGTCAGGGCACCGGGTTCTGTCCCGGTTGTCCCTCTTCCAGGCCAGCTCTCTGCTGTGGCCAGGGAGTGCAGTGGAGGATCGCCCAAGTGCTTGGGCCCTGCACCCCATGGGAGACCAGGAGAAGCACCTGGCTCCTGCCTTCGGATCAGCGTGGTGCGCCGGCCGCAGCGCACCGGCCACGGCGGCCATTGGAGGGTGAACCAATGGCAAAAGGAAGACCTTTCTCTCTGTCTCTCTCTCTCTCTCACTATCCACTCTGCCTCTCCTCTCTCTGTGTAACTCTGACTTTCAAATAAATAAATAAATCTTAAAAAAAAAATAAATGTAAGACCTGAAATGACAAAACTCCAAAGAAAAACAAAAGGCAAAAACTCTCTGACGTCTGTCTTGGCAATCATTTTCTTGGTTACGGCACCAAAGCAAAAATGAAGAAATGAAACCATCTTACACCAGGAAGCTTAGGCACAGCATAGGAAGAATCCGTCAAGGAAGGCAGCCCACAGAGGGACTACCTGCAAATCACCTGCCTGATACGGGCTACTACCCAAGACACATGAGGACGCATACAGTGCAATAGCAAAATGGTAATAATAACTCAAGTTCAGAATGAGCCGGGCAGGCGCTGCAGCTCACTAGGCTAATCCTCCACCTGCGGCGCCGGCACACCGGGTTCTAGTCCTGGTCGGGGCGCCGGATTCTGTCCCGGTTGCCCCTCTTCCAGGCCAGCTCTCTGCTGTGGCCAGGGAGTGGAGTGGAGGATGGCCCAAGTCCTTGGGCCCTGCACCCCATGGGAGACCAGGAGAAGCACCAGGCTCCTGCCATCAGATCAGCGCGGTGCGCCGGCCGTGGCGGCCATTGGAGGGTGAACCAACGGCAAAAGGAAGACCTTTCTCTCTGTCTCTCTCTCTCACTGTCCACTTTGCCTGTCAAAAAATAAATAAATAAATAAAAAATCTTTAAAAAAAAAGAATGAGCCAAGGATTTAAATAGACTTTTTCCAAATAAGGCATACAAATGGCCAACAGGTACAGTATACAAAAGTGCTCACATCAGTAACCACCAAACACGAACAGCACCACACTGGGCCAGCCTCGCACCTGTAAGGACTGCTCTGATCAAAACGACCATAGATAACGAATGTTGGCAAGACTGAAGAAAAGGAGTCCATGTACACTGTTGGTGGCAGTGGAAATTGGTACAATCATTATGGAAAATGGTACGGCGCTTCCTCAAGAAGTTAAAGACTCAGAGAACTCACATCTGATCCAGAAATCCACTCTTAGGTCTGTGTCCACAGGAAGTGAATCAGCATATCGGAGCGTCACCTGCACTCCCACATTCATTGTATCATTAATTCATTATCCATGGAAATAGCGCTACAGATAAAATGTAGACACACACACACACACACACACATTATTCAGTCTCAAACAGAAGAAAATTCTGCTAATCAGGACATTGTGCTAAGTGAAATGAGACAGGCACAGGAAGAAAAAAAATACTGTATGATCTCACCAATATGTGGAGTTTTAAAAGTCTAATTCATAGAAGCAGAAAGCAGAATGGACGAGGGTAACAGAGATGTTGGTCAAAGGATACATGAGGGCTAAAACTGGATCCACTTCAAAGGCCACCACCGTTGGTAACACTGCTGTATTCCTGAAATTTGCTAACACAGTAGATCTTAAGTGTTCTCTCACACATACTCACACACACACACAAAACACAAATGCTAACCAGGTGAGGCGAAGACATGCTAATGAGTTTAACTGTAGTAATTATTTCACAATGTACATGCATATCAAAACATCATGTTGGGCCCTGCCCTTGGCGCAGTAGGTTAATCTTCCGCCTGCGGTGCCAGCACCCTGTATGGGCACTGGTTCGAGTTTTAGCTGCTCCTCTTCTGATCCAGCTCCCTGCTGTGGCCTGAGAAAGCAATAGAAGATGGCCCAAGTGCTTGGGCCCCTGCACCTGCGTGGAGACCTGGAAGGGCTGCTAACTTCGGACTGGCGCAGCTCCAGCCATTGCAGCCATTTGTGGAGTGAACCAGTGGCAGGAAGATTCCTCTTATTCTGCCTCTCAAATACATAAATGAATCCTAAAAAAAAAAGCATGTTGTACACCTTAGACTATGCATTTTTATCAAATAAATAATAAAGTAAATAATAAAAACCTATGTTACCACACCTAAGAGTTTTCTAAAATCTATAGATTTAAATGTTTCATTATCAAAGATAAAAATAAGGAAATAATAGCATTAAAAATTAAAAATAAGATAAAATAACAAAAATAAAGGAACCAGAAATTATAAAAGAAGCTACAAAATAAATAAAAAGAAGCCAGAAAATGAGGACTTACCAGTTTAAGAGACAAAATTAGTGACATAGAAAACCCCAGCAACAAAGCCAGCAGGAGGATAAATTAATCCAAAAGCCATTTCTTTGAAAAAAACACTAAAAAAGATAAATTTCTTTTGAGTTTGATTAAGAAAAAGACAGCAAGAGAGAAAAAATAAATATTCAAGATTTTTTTGACACATGTAATATTATGACAAATCCTTTGAAAATGCAGAGAAAAAACGAATTACAAATTTCCTATATTGACCCAATAACAAGTGGAAACTTTAAGTAGACCAATCACCACAGGAGATTGTTAAGCTGCTTATAGATAAAGTCACTAAGAAACAGAGAATCAGGGGAGGCCGTGAGTCTTATCTGACTTCTGGTGAGTCTAAGTTCAGAAAACATGTTCCCCCCTAAAGATGCCGAAGTTCTAGCCCTCATTTGGAAACCTTATTTGCAGAAGATAAATTAAGGTGATGAATAAGGGGATGGGCTGTAATCCACCATGACTGGTACCCTCACAGGTGCCAGGAGCCAGGTGCTTCTCCTGGTCTCCCATGCGGGTGCAGGCGCCCAAGCACTTGGGCCATCCTCCACTGCCCTCCCAGGCCACAGCAGAGAGCTGGACTGGAAGAGGAGCAACCGGGACAGAATCGGCGGCGCCCATTGAGATGCCGGCGCCGCAGGCAGAGGATTAACCAAGTGAGCCAAGGTGCCCGGCCCAAGGCTTTCTTTTCAAACTCCTGAGTGCTCAAGGCCGCTTTGTAGCAAGCGCTTCCTACAGGCACTCAGACAAAGCACCCGGAAGTAGGAACCGGAAAATGCATTTCATTCCCAACAGTTACAGAAGCCACAAATGCTCAGAGATGGATTTTACCAAAAGTGCAGCATCTAAAAGAAGAAAGCCACAGTCTCTCACTGAGTGACGGAAACCAAGACCTGAACAAGTATTCTTTGTGGACTGAAGACTTGTATCATAAAATGTCAGTTCTCCCAAATTAATATACAAAAGAAATCTGATTTCGATGAAAATCTCAGAGCTCTTTTTTTTTAGTATTAGTTGACTGGAATGATATTAAAGCCCCAGAATAGCTAAGAAGGTTACGGGGAAGAACAGGGAGTACACTCGCCTTGCAAAATAACAGCTCGTGCCAAGCCTGCAATCAAGTCACTGGGTGTCAGTTGGGAACAGATGACTAGATCAGCGGCACTGAACAGAGAACCCAAAAATAGATGCCAGCAAATAAAAAAAATTACAATATACAACGAGGGTTCGTTTCAGTGGGAAAAAGAATATTTCATAAATATTGACGGTACAATGGCTGTCTGTAAGAAAGTGTGATTGGATCCTTATCTGACATCACATTAAAAATGTAATCTAGATGAACCGAAGACTTAAACACAGAGAGATGAAGCCCACAAAGCCCGTGGGTGCGCACGCACCAGCTGGGGGTGAGAAAGCCTCCCTACCATGGTTACAAACCCAGAAACACAAGAAGCTGGAGTCAATTTTCCAATTGTTGGAAGAGCTGGGCTCTATATAAAGTCAACAGACAAGGGCAATTATGGGGAAAAAAACCTTTTTGTAATGCAGAAAATGTAAACAGGCTCTGGTCAGGAGCAGAAAGGGGGTCCTTCCCCCTGGTCCCAGCAGGTGTTCAGCCTGCAGGTGTCCTGGGCAGTGGGCCTGATGTCAGGCGTGCCCACTGGCTTTCGGGGAGCTCCAGGGTGCAGAGTGTGTGCAGCCGCTGGCCGCCCCTCCCACACACCAGACATGCACCAGCTCAGACCCTCAGCAGGCCATCTCTGAGCCCCGGGACTCCGTTCCACACTTCCCCCTGGTCTCTGCCAGAATATCACCTCCAAGATGTCTTTCCCAAGCAGCCTACCTTAAATAGCACCACTGCTCCCCAGCCTCTGTCACCTCCAGTCCCTGTCCTGCCCCCGCTGACTTACCACATACATGCGTGGCTGCCATCTGTCTTCCTCCTCTGCAGTGCAACTCCGTGAGCCCAGGGACGTGGCTTGCTTTGTCCACTGCTGTAGCCACGGTGCAAACAACAGTGCCCGGCTTTCAGAAGGTGCTCAGTAAAGGTCTGAGTGAGGGAATCACTTAACAGCCATCAGACTAGAAAGAAAAAGTTTAAATAACTCACTGTTGATGTCCAGCAGTGTCCCGAATAAGCACAGAAGGATGTGTGTGCGTTGCAAATGGCCACAGTCCCTTGTAGATGCTCCCTGGCCATCACCCATTCCTAAGCATCTAAGTACAGAAACAAGCACAAGAGGGGGTTTATTTTGTGCATTATTTAGAAAAAAAGCAAGTGAACTGCTCCCTGTTGGCAGGAAAATGACTAATAAATTATGGCACATCCCCATCATAAGATACCACACAGCACTTTAAAGCGAGTTAAAATTGTACCAGTTGTTTTGAAGGGATTTCCTTGAAATTTTGTTGAATTTTAAGCAATATCCAGAAATACGTATGTAAGATGACCCTTTGTACCCATATTTTAAAAATCTTTAATAAATTGAGATTATTAGTATTCAACACTATTGTGTGCCAACCATATAAAACGAAAGCATAAAATGAATTATGTGCCGTTTGCTATTGGATAAAGATATTCTGGGTGTGTGTTTTTTAAAAAATGAATGTGTTGAGAAGCAGAGAACATACCCGAGAAATCAACATCGTCATTCAACCTAGCACGGATGATGCTTCGCCAACGATTCTCACAATCAACACTGTTAACTTCCTGCAGAGTAACGGAACCGAAGCCTGAACAACTCCGACGGAGGGGTGACCACAGACTTTTGAGAAAACAAGTTATAACATGGTTTAAGAGCAATGACAGCTTGAATCAAGAAGATAGTACACATTTGGCAAACTTGCTGGCCAAGCGGTTTGTGATTCTGGGCCCTTCAGGCTGCAAGGCTCCTGTCTGTAAGTCCCGGAGGCAGGACCGACTCTGGAGTTTGTGTAGATCCCGATGCCAAGCTTGGCACAGCACAGTGGGTGGCTGTCGCTCACAGCAACCTACAGACACTGTATGGAGAACTGGAGGAGGGGAGCTGGGAGGGTTTCAAGGGAAAGAAAAGATTAGCAAACGGCAAGGCAAGGCTGCCTGCCTGGTCTGACCGGTTTACAATAAATCTGTGCTGAAATATTGCATGATACCCCGTAAAAATGTACGAATATTAAATGCTCATGAAAGTTTTAAAAGAACTTTTTAAAGCTTCTGTGTTCTTTCGTAATTGTATAATTAAATAATTTGCATCATTAGGCCCTCATTTTTCCAAAAAAGTCACGTTGTGGCACCCCCTGAGGAATTACACTCAGTGTGACGGGGCGGGTGCGGGGACACGATCGCGAGGTGACAACTTCCGCAGAACACACGACTGACAGGAAGCCGAGCAGCCTGTGTGGCGGTGGGGACGGAAACGGAGCTGACTGCAGAGCCGACTGTTCCTGGTTTCCCCGAACTCCAGCTTCTCACCAGTGTGCGCGCTTCTATCGCCGGCTGTGCAAATCCTCCGGAGGCTGCCGCCGTCAATTTCAACAGCAGCGTCAGTGTCCATTGAAGAGTGAAGTGATTGATCTACTGCTGTAGAACAAAACAAAACAAAACGGAAACCCCGGGGGCCAGAGCTGTGGCACAGCAGGTTAAGCCACTGCCTACAACACCATACATCAGCGCATGCTGTGTCAGAGCGCCAGTTCAAGTCCCGGCTGCTCCACTTCCAGTCCAGCTCCTTGCCACTGCGCCTGGGAAGGCCGTAGAGGATGGTCCAAATACTTGGGACCCTGCTGCCTGCACAGGGGACCCGGGAGGAATCTCTGGCCTGGCTGAGCTCCAGCCACTGCAGCATCTGGCGAGTGAACCAATGAATGGAAGATCTCTCTCTCTTCCTCCCTCTCTCTCTGTCAATCTGACTTTCAAATAAATAAATAAACCTTTAAAACAACAACTCTGATTGGATCTTCACATATTGAATTATGTGTTGACCTACCACAGTATACCCTACCAATATGTACAAATATTATGTCACTTATAGAATAAAATAATTTTTTGAAAAATACTCTTGCCGGCACCGCGGCTCAATAGGCTAATCCTCCGCCTGCGGTGCTGGCACACCGGGTTCTAGTCCTGGTAGGGGCGGCAGATTCTGTCCCAGTTGCTCCTCTTCCTGTCCAGCTCTCTGCTGTGGCCAGGGAGTGCAGTGGAGGATGGCCCAAGTGCTTGGGCCCTGCACCCCATGGGAGACCAGGAGAAGCACCTGGCTCCTGGCTTCGGATCAACGCAATGTGCTGGCCGCAATGCACCGGCTGCGGCGGCCATTGGAGGGTGAACCAATGGCAAAAGGAAGACCTTTCTCTGTGTGTGTGTCTCTCTCTCTCACTGTCCACCCTGCCTGTCAAAAAAAAAAAAAAAAAAAAGAAAAAGAAAAAGAAAAAGAAAAAGAAAAGAAAAGAAAAAGAAAAATAATCTTGAACTTACAGGAAAATTGCAAGTGTGGTACAAATAACCCCAGGAACCATTTCAGAGAAAGCTGCTAACGTGAGTATTTAGTGTGTGTTGTGTGTTCTACAAACAGGGGTGTTCTACATAAACACAAGAAGGGGGGGGGGCGGCGCTGTGGCGTAGTGGGCTAAGCCTCCGTCTGCATGGTGCTGGCATCCATGTGGCACTGGTTCCTGTCCCGGCTGCTCTTCTTCCCATCCAGCTCTCAGCTACAGCCTGGGAAAGCAGTGGAAGATGGCCCAAGTGCTTGGGCCCCTGCACCTGCGTGGGAGACCCGGAAGGAGCTCCTGGCTCCTTGCTCTGGATTGACCCAGCTCCAGCCATTGCGGCCATTTAGGGAGTGAACCAACAGAGAGCTGGATCGGAAGTAGAGCAGCCGGGACTCGAACCGGTGCTCATATGCGATGCCAGCACTGCAGGTGGCAGCTTTACCCGCTACACCACAGCGCCAGCCCCTCTTACGTTTCTACAATCACAGTGTGGCTAGGAGGAAAGCTCACCGGGCCCTAGGAACTTAATGTGAGAACATTCCAGCCACAGGCTCCGGTTTGCTCAAATCTGTCACAGTGGCCACTGGTCTGCCGTCGCAGCCACACTGATGTGTGTGGCTTACAGGCACCTCAGAAGAACTAGGGGCGGGTTCAGGACCAGCTCCAGCGCTGGGGTGTGAGACATTAACACCAACCCCAGATCCGCAAAGAAAAAAGCAGACGGAAACTCCACCAATCCATGTAAGTGACGAGGTTCAGGTCTCAACTGCTCCACTTCCAATCCAGCTCCCTGCTAACGGCCTGGACAAAGCAGCAGAAGACGGCCCAAGTGCCTGGAACCCTGTGGTGGAAGATGGCCCAGGGCCCTGCACACGTATCCAGGGGACCGGATGGAGTTCCTGGCTCCTGGCTTCAGCTGGCCCAGCCATTGTTGGTGCCTTTCCAGTCGCTCCTGTCCTTGCTTGCAAAAGAACCAGGCTGAGAGGGCCAGCTGGGACCGGGGAAGTGTTCTGGGGAACTTGTACTGGCCGCCAGCCTAGCAGGCCATCAAAGCTAAAAGCTGTGTGGTTTTCTGCTGGACAATGAATGGACTGGAGATCTGGTTCCACTTAGGAAGTACAGTTTCTGCTTTGGTGGGAAGTTTGTGGTAGAAATGCACTGTTTGTGTTTTCAGCTTCAAAACGATTTCCTCGGGCTGCGCTAGGTGAAACAATAATGGAGCTCCGTGGTGACGGAACGGTCGCTTTGTTCCCGGGAGAAAACCTCTGGCAGCCGGGAACCAGCAGAGGAGAAAGCCCCGTGCCCGGGCGTCACCAGCAGGGTGCGGGATAAAGACACCCTGTGAAGGTCAGATTCGTGCTCTTGGTTAGGGACGGGGTTGTCTGCCATTCCAGGGGAGCAGCGACAGTTCCCCAGCTGCTCGGAGGGCCGTCGAGAGCTGTTGGCCGCAGCTAAACAAAGGCCCCGATATTAACGTCCGCGTGGGTGCCGGGAAAGCTTGGTCTCTGCCAGATGAAGGGAGACAAACGGTAAAGGCAAAGAAAGCATTGCCGCATCCGTGGAAAGACAAACACATGAGGGCTGGGAACTCGACACGCGCCTCGGCTTTAGAACGCATCCGCACAGCCTGATAGGCGGCTGCAGGAGCGAGGCTGCGACAGAACCTGGTACAGATCTCACGTTCTGTGCAGCTCGTGAGGAATGAGGTGTTTGCCAGGATGCTCAGGTGGCTGGGGACAGCGGACCACCAACGCTGTGCAAGGGTGGCCGATTCCCCTCGATCGGGTGCCTGCTCCGAGAGCCGCATCCTGTCCCTGGGGAGCCTGGAATTGATTCCGGCATCGCCACCTCCAGCCCCTTCGCCCTGGCCAGAGTCACTGAGGAGTGCAGGAGGCCCACCGGCCATGCTGCCAAGCCGAGCCCCGAGCTCCGGGGCCCCGCTGGGGTTGGGACTGGAAATTCAGCCTCCACCTGCCCAGGGGTGCACGCCGGCAGCCCGCAGCCAGTGCCAGTGGACGGAATCCTGCTTCAGGTAAGAGCCACCTGCCGACCTGCCGTCTCCCGGACGTGAATTGTTCCAGTGGAGAGATCTGGGCTACTCACGGGGCCTCACCGCAGACTCCTGTCCATTTGCTGTAAACATTGCCAGAAACATGAAAAAGTCCTGGAAAATGGAACTAAAAGACGACGTTCACTCTCCATCCTTTTTGAAAACCCTTTCCATACAGCTACCAGCGTACATTCCCTGAAATGACGATTAACATCTTTATTTTAAAAATCATGAAAAGAGTAAAATTAGGAATCATGAGTGCAAAATGTGGTGGCATTAGATATAGTTTTCAGAAGTTCAATTTACTACCGCTTTTTCCCAAAGCCCACAGCCTGTGCACGCCGCTGACCCAGGTGAGAAAGGGCCCTGCTCCTCTGTGGAAGAATGCAGAGTCCAGAACGAAAGACCTGACCCTGAGCGAGTTCTTCAGAGCGGCCTCTGTGTTTGGCAGGAGGGAAAGGACCGGGAGTGGCAGGCCCCTGCCTGGGCTCAGTGTCGGAGAGGGGCTTGTCTGAGGTCTGCTTGACGGGGGCCGCTGTGTACTCACTGCCTGGAAAACAGGGCCAGCGCCAGGCAGGTGCACCGGGTCACCGCCACCAACAAAGCTTGCCGGTGACTCCTCTCGCGTTTCGGGGAAGCCCCAGTGACTCTTCTCTGACCCCTCACTGGCTGAGACTGCGCAATCACACCTGTCGGTGGCAACCCCTCTGCGGCCTGCAAAGACGCACCTCGACCGATGTCCATGAACACCGGCCTCCCTGTGGACCCAGTCAGTGTTTATGGAGCACCCGGCGTGGGCGAGACCCATGGGAAGCTCTGGGGATTTAGCGAGAGGCTGTGCTGACCCAGTTTCCGTCCCATTCAGCAGGAGAACAGCGGGGGCCTCGGGGGTCCGGGGAGGCTTCCAGGCCAGGGGGCGGGCTCCACTGAAGCTTGAAGAACAAGCTGGCCTTACCCAGGCGAGGGGAACGAGGCCAGGCCAAGAGGACCCAGCGAGCAGGAGGGTACAAGGGCGACGGCCACAGACTCCAGAGGCTGGAGGGAACAGAACGGGAAACCACGGCTCTCCCCAGGTGTCAGCTGGCCACGTGGAGGAGGGGTGAGGCCGCCCGCCGAGCCGGCTGCTTCCAGATGGCAGATCCAGAGTCCGGGGAGGGAGACCCCAGCGCGCACACTGACTCCCGAGGGAGTGACACCAGAACGCCAAACATCACCCGACTTCTCAGATTTGTGGTAGCGAGCTAGAGAGCACACACAAAATCATCTACTGTGTAGGAGTGAAATGGACACCTTGGGATTTGACTGCTGCCTCTGGCTCTGGTCTGTGCTCCTGCTGACCGGGGGTCTTTCTGCTCCTGACCTGTTGAAGCTTTTACTTAGCAGAGATCAACCTGTGACTATCAAGTTCACCCAAAATATATTTGCGCAAAAATTAAAAACCAGAAAAAGGAGGGAGGAAGTATCATTGTATTCTTAGAATTGTATCTGTAAACTACAGGAATCTGTTCTCTTCATATTAATAAGAAGATAAATTATTTTGTAGAAGATTAAATTACAGTGGTGGCCTCCACTTACTCGGCCCCGAGGTTATGCGGGACGCTGTGTTAAGGGTTTTCTATGCATTGTCTCATTGGATCCCCAGAACAGCCCCGTGAGGGAAACGTTTCCGGAAAACACCCAGAGCAGCTAAATTCCGGGGCATGAGCTCGTCCAGCCGGGGTGGCCAGAGCTGGGTCAGAGCTGGGGTCCCACGGCCCTGGGACGGCACAGCGGGGCCACGCTCTCAGCCCCCACCCCAGAGCGCCTCCCTGTGGGACTTGTGCTGCTGCCGAGCAGTGGGCACCTCTGGAAGTGTCCTGTCCCTGACGATGTTGAACCCTTGGGTTGGGATCTTGCCAGGGTCGGGCGGCAGAGGACCTGTGACCTCAAGGCCGTGTCCACGGCAGCAGAGGCAGGTGAGCCTGCAGGACGCCCCGGTGCTGCCCCTTTAAGGCTTGTTTCCACCCCTGCACCAGGGCGCCTGAGCGGAGCCCCCCGAGAGTGAAGCCCAGGGAACTGGACCGAATTAGGGCAGCGCAGCCCTCCAATGAGGACATGTGTCCCCCACAAACATCTGCTTTGGCTAATGCTGGCCTTGGGCAGTATTAAATTATGTATTCAGCTCTTAAACTATCACAGATTCGTGTTTCAAGAGCATGACCGTGAGAAAATATTGCACCACTAGCAGAAACAAAACAGCTCTGCTCACTCTGCATTACCATTTTTTTGGTGCATTTCTATGATAATTTTTCATTTTCTTTCAAATTAAAGGCCACTGCGGGCGACCACATGGGTGAGAACACAGAGGAACCTTCCGGTGTGCACTGAGTTATTGAAAAAAAGAATAAAAAATGACCTCTCTTGCTCACTGTTCAGGGAAGGGATCCAAATACTAATAAGTTGTGCAGTGAATTAGAGGTAGGGAGGCTTCAGAGAACATTCTGGACTTTCTCAGTTCTAAAATCTGGGAACTTGCGTTTCTAGCGGGTGTCACTCTAGCATCTCAAAGTAGCATCTTCTCCACTGCACACACACCCTGAGCAGGCTGGCTCCCTTCCCTTCCCAGCATTTTTTTTTTTAAGATTTTCTTATTTGAAAGGCAGAGTCAGAGAAAAAGAGAGCGAGAGAGAGAGAGAGAGAGAGAGAGATCTTCCATCTGCTGACTCACTCCCCAGATGGCTGCCAATGGCTGGAGCTGGGCCAGACAGAAGCCAGGAGCCAGGAGCTTCTTCCAGGTCTCCCACATGGTGGGAGCACTTGGGCTGTCCTCCGCTGCCTTCCCAGGCGCATTAGCAGAGAGCTGGATTGGAAGTGGAGCAGCCCAGACTCTAACTGGCACCTATATGGGACGCTGGCACTGCAGGCGGCAGCTTTACCCGCTATGCCACGTCATCGGTTCCTCAGCATTTCATTAAAGCTGAGACAATGATCAACTCACAGTGTGTGGACTTCATCTGTGAATTTTAAAGAGAGCGAAAGTGGTGCAGGAGGTGAGTGGGGTCCTCCTTTCCCATCAGCTCCACTGCGTCTCCCCAGCACTACTGTTCTGCAGGAAGACAGCGGGGAAGGAGACATCTAGCACGGGGTGTGATGGTAACAGTGCCGGGAGAACCTTCCAGGCTGTGTTCCCCTCTTACTGGGCAGGGTCTTCATTTTCAACCCCAGTAGCTAGTGCAGGGCCTGGCACTGTGTCTGCTATGCACCAGACATTTAAAAACCCATCTGGAGACCTCTTTGCTGAGATCCCGAAAGTCCTTTGTCTGATTCACCCCTCCCAACAAAACCGGGTTTTACTGACCCTCTCTGCAGAGGAAAAACTGGAGAACTAAGGATCGAAAGCCTGGAGCCTCAGTATCCCCCCAGGGGCTTCGCATGACCCCAGATGTCTGCCTTCCCTTCCCTCCCCCACCACGCAGATGGACGAAAGTTACCCGGGTCACACAGACCCGTGCACCTGCCCTTTCTCCTGCGACGGGTGGGGGGATTACACCAGCGTCTCTCTCCTGGGCACCCTCTGGCAGGCGGTGGCCGACAGGTGTCTGTGTCGTGAAGTGAGGGGTCACACAGGAATAGTCCGGAGCCACCCCAGCTTCCCCTAATTCATCTCCAGGTCTATCATCACTCTGACATCTGAGAAGCCTAACTTGACCGTGACTCCTCACCCATGCTGGTTGTGCCTGCCGTCTCCCCCTGGAAGCCAGGCCAGTCCAGGAAGCAAGCAGCAGCTGGGGCCTCCCGGCTCACAGAGGCTGCTCGTCTGGCCTGGGCCCTGGGGGAGCCCTACCTCGAAGCCTGATCGGGAATCCGCCTTCGTGTCCATGTTCTGGAAGGACTGGAGCTCGTTCTCAACACTGAGCGTCTAAACAGTTGGCGCGACTTTCGACTGGGGCCGGGGAAGCAATTCTTCTGTCCTGTTTGCTCTCCCGCTCTGGGCTCCCGCTGGGATGAATTAAATCCAGACAGAGACAGCCCTGGCCAGATGGGAGCCTCAGGCTGGAGGCTGCACTTCTGGGAGGGGCTGATTCAGCAGAAGTAATGGTGAGGCTGGCCCCAAGCCCTTGGGAGACAGGCGGGAGCGGCCAGCAGCCATGCGAGGAGGCTGGCCGGTGAGACCCACTCCCCAGCCAACAAGCCTATTTGGAAGCTGTGACTGCCCCAGAAGCCAACCGGAGCAGTAGGGGAATCTGTGGTCCGGCCACTCCAGGGGACTGGACTTAGCTCAGCGTCGGGGGAGGGAGAGGACTCAAGCTTGTTGGAGGGGGGAGGCAGCACCCTGAGGCCAGAGGCTGGGGAGAAGGTGGAGCCCACGCACTGAGATGAAAACATGGCGGAGGTGGGTGCGTCTGACCTTGGAGACTGCAGAGGCAGGCAAAGAAGCCAGGGACGCGGCTGTCTGTCACTTGTCAAGGCCACCAGGGCACCTTTATGAAATTCTCTGCAGGATCCTGTGGTCATGTGCTTAGTCGTAGCTCAACCGCATGCAACTTTTTAAAAACCCAACTTCTGAAAACAGTTGCCCCTACTTGTAAACAGTCGGAAGGATTCGTGCTTGCAAAATGCCCCCTCGATCTTGGTGGTGAGTGACGAGATGGGGGTGAGCCGGCGTGCCGGGTGGAGAGAAGCCAGCACTGGCATCAGCCAACTGGACAGAAAGTCTCCACGGCATTTCTGGAAAACGAGGGGCGTCACTTCCGAGAGGTCAGCGATGGATCTGGAAGGTCCGGGGCCTACAGGGAGGGCTGTGCCTCCCAGGAGCACAGCCCCCGGGGTGTAGCCGGGATTGCACAGCTTACTGTGGGAGCTGTCACAGATTCCTGGGCTCCTTCCTCTGGAAAGCAATTTCACATAATGACTGTTTGTGACTAAAATGTAGCTCTGTTGCACAATATCATCATCAGAGCCGTCTTCCTCCGTGTCCAAGATCTGAATTACATCTGCAATATGCCTTCAGGCGCATCACATACAATTAGGAAATCTTCTTTAGTGGCTCATTTTTTTCCAAATATGTAATTTTGGCTGAGCGATATTAAAGGATTAAAAAAAAGATATCATTACATTAACCGAAATTATTACTATTTTAATTTGCCCGCAAAGCCTTTATCTCCAGTATCATCTCTTATAACTTGTAACTCAGCGGGTATCATAATCCTGATAGAATTTTAGCTACTTGATAGCCTGCGACATTTCGAGGAATCATTCCCAACAGAAAATCGGTTTAACGAGCACTTCTGGCGTTAACTGTGAACAGCTATTTTCCGCCCTCTTAAAGGACATGACTGAAGCGGCGACGTATGCCACCCTTTTCAGTGTAACACCTGGTGTTCTGTTCCTCCCGCTCCTGACCCTAACAATCGCGCTCAAGTAGCGCCTGGCCAATTTGTGGAATTGATGGACTACAGCAAAAAACGGAGGAGCCGAGGCAGCTTCCTGAAATAGCAAGTTTTAAGACGAATGTCTGGAGCAACCACCTTAGGGGGCCACCCAATGGACGCTTCTCTGGCAGTGGTCGGCCAGCCGAACCTTTGCCGAGGCAGTATTGTTTGTTGGAGCAAGCGACACACCTGGAAATGCAGGAAGCAAATCATGGCAGCCGCAGCAAGATCTAACCACGCACTGTGCACCTCTTGGCTGAAACAAGCTGAAAACCCGGGTGCAGGGCGCTGGGAAATCCCACCTCTGTGGACTTGTGGTCTCGGTGGGGGCTGGAATTTCTCCCCTCGTTCTAAACACGACAACAAAATGTGCAGTCAGCATTTTACGTGTTCAACTATATCTTTTTTTTTTTTTTTTTTTGACAGGCAGAGTGGACAGTGAGAGAGAGAGACAGAGAGAAAGGTCTTCCTTTGCCGTTGGTTCACCCTCCAATGGCCGCCGCGGACGGCACGCTGTGGCCGGCGCACCGCGCTGATCCGATGGCAGGAGCCAGGAGCCAGGTGCTTCTCCTGGTCTCCCATGGGGTGCAGGGCCCAAGCACTTGGGCCATCCTCCACTGCACTCCCGGGCCACAGCAGAGAGCTGGCCTGGAAGAGGGGCAACCGGGACAGCATCCGGCGCCCCTACCGGGACTAGAACCCGGTGTGCCGGCACAGCAAGGTAGAGGATTAGCCTAGTGAGCCACGGCGCCGGCCTCAACTATATCTTAAATATATAAATGTAAAAGTAGGACTGTACTCAGACGTGAGCTTAGGGACCAGAGGCAGAAACACAAAGCAGAGAGTGCATCACAAGCCGGAGTCTACGAGGTCTCGGACCCTAAAGCAGCCGGGTGGGGTGGAGGTGGGATTACCTAGGCCAGGAGCACCCCGTGTGCACCTGAGCACCCTAGCTCCTCCCTGTGCCTGGGAGTCAGGCTTTCTAATACAAGGGAACTTCACAAACTTCACAGGAAAATATACTTTAAATTTTTTTTTTCTATGGGTGGAAAATAATTTTGAAATCCGTGTATAGTATGTTCATCACACACATTTTCATAAACTTTTTAAAGACTCCTTCACACAAGGATTTCAAACTATTTTTTTTTTTTTGCACCAAAATTAACTTTTAAGAAGGAAGTTGTTTGATCTGGAGAGGAGAGACAGACTGACACAGAGAAATCAGCCCTGCACTGATTCACTCCTCAAATGCCTACAACCCGGGCAAGGTCAAGGCCAGGGGCAGGAAACTCGACGCGGGTCTCCCACGTGGGAGGCAGGGTTCCAGCCACTTGAACCATCACCGCTGTTTCTAGCTGGGATGTTGTGAAGGAAGAAGTAGAGACTGACCCTCGCCGAGCTTCCTGTTATCCGGGGGTTCTGTGGTTGGCTGGGAGGCCTCGCTAGCCGACCCTGTCTCCCTTCCTCTGTGGGCTGCCTGAAGCTGTCCTTCGAACTGCATGCAGAGTGACCGGGTCAGTGTTAGCACCTAGACCAGGGTGCTTGTTTGGTTGTTTGTTTTTGGCCCTGCAATTTAGGAAAATAGCGCTGGCTCCCTTGACTGGCTGTGTGGGAGTCTACCCCCCAGGGAAAGTGCACCAACCATTGCCAACAGAACCGCCTCCCTCCTAGAGCCAAACCCCCGTCTCCCAGCTAGGATGGGCATCTGGGGCTGGCTCTCACGCTGCCAGAGGTCAGACGTGGAGACTTCTCCCACGTTCCTTGTCTTTTTAGGATCATGACAGGTACACATCCAGGGAGGAGCAGGCTCCCAGTACCTCCCCCGTGGCAACTGTGTCTCGGGAACATTGCCTGTCGTTTGCTTTTTATAAAATCAGTTTTTCAAAACGTGCATGTGTGTGTCTGTGTGAGACAGTGGATAGTGAGTAAATGAACATAGTAGAAGTAAAATATATATGTGTACATGTATATACACATATATAATTATAAATATAATTAAATATAAATATATAAATATGTATTACAGAAGGAGGACATCAGGTGGCCAGTGAGTGCCTGTGTTTCTGCCGGGTCACTCAGTGGCAGCTCGGTCGCCTGCCATCAGCAGGCAGCACAGGTGGACTGCACTTTGGGAGACAACTATAAAAATTGTGACCTTTCTATGCCACCCCTGGGCCCCTTCTCTTCCCCCTGTAAACTGGGGAAATTATTTTCCAACTTTATTCTTTTTTTTTTTAATTTCAATGTAAAATGCATTCTACAGTTCAAATTTTCTAAATACGCTTAGGACCGAAATATGCAGAAATCCCCATCTAGGACAGGTGCTGCTGAGCAGGGCATCAGAAGGTAAGAAAAGATTAAGTGTGGGTGAGCATAAAACATCAAGAGAGTCGCGCACCTACTTGGCCAGCTCCCTGCTGCCACTTCAACACTGGAGTCTTCCTGGCTACCTGTACACTATTGTTAGAGACGAATAAATCATTTGACATGACTAGGTTTTAGGAAAAGATGTGAGAGTTACTCAGGCAAAAAATCAGTTTGCAGTGGATGAAAATTTCCATCCGAGTGCTTCTGCCAGGAGAGGCCCATTTCTAGGAGTGCAGCGTTTTTAATCTTGTTTTAAAATAAATACTTTAATGTATAAATCACTCAATTGTGAAGGCACTTCAATTTTATTTTCCTTTAGTTTTGAGGTTTTGGAATTGCTCTGTGCAGTTCCAAGTAAAAGCGCTTAGATAGAACTTGTATGTTGAAAGACTCCAGCACAAACGCGCGAGTACAACTATAAATTTATGCGACACTCAAGATGTTTGTAGCTTGCAAAGTTTGCTAATAAAATGCAGAAGTGAAGGTTCTATTTCACACTCTCTGGCCCTGGCCTGCATGTGTATCTTGGGTGCCAGCAACAGACAGAAGATTCCACGCGTGGAGAAATCTCTTGTGGTTGTGACAGTTCGCTGACGTCTTAACGAGTGAATCACGGTCCTTGTGAAAATCTTAGCTTTCCATTATTTGTGGGATGTGTGTGCACGTGTGCCTGTGTGTGCATGTGTGTGTGCCTGTGTGTGTGCATGTGTGCCTGTGTGTGCACGTGTGTGCCTGTGTGTGCATGTGTGTGTGTGCATGTGTGCCTGTGTGTGCACGTGTGTGCCTGTGTGTGCATGTGTGTGTGTGCATGTGTGCGTGCATGTGTGCCTGTGTGTGCACGTGTGTGCCTGTGTGTGTGCATGTGTGCCTGTGTGTGTGCACGTGTGCCTGTGTGTGCACATGTGTGTGCGCATGTGTGTGTGCACGTGTGCCTGTGTGTGTGCCTGTGTGTGCACGTGTGCCTGTTTGTGTGTACGTGTGCCTGTGTGTGTGCACTTGTGCCTGTGTGTGGCATGTGTGCGTGTGTGTACACGTGTGCATGTGTGCCTGTGTGCACGTGTGCCTGTGTGTGTGCATGTGTGCATGCATGTGTGCCTGTGTGTGTGCACGTGTGCCTGTGTGTGCATGTGTGCCTGTGTGTGTGCACGTGTGCCTGTGTGTGGCACGTGTGCCTGTGTGTGCACGTGTGCCTGTGTGTGCACGTGTGCATGTGTGCCTGTGTGTGTGCACGTGTGCCTGTGTGTGCCATGTGTGTGTGCCTGTGTGTGGCATGTGTGTGTGCACGTGTGCCTGTGTGTGGCATGTGTGTGTGCACGTGTGCCTGTGTGTGTGCACGTGTGCCTGTGTGCATGCATGTGTGCCTGTGTGTGTGCACGTGTGCATGTGTGTGTGGCACGTGTGTGTGCACATGTGCCTGTGTGTGGCATGTGTGTGTGTGCATGTGTGCCTGTGTGTGACACACTTGTCACACGAGCCCAGTGCTCTGATTCAGCAGTATTCAGTGAGGAGAATTCCTGTGCTAATAACACAAAATGGATCTTAAACTGATGCATATTAATCGCATTCTCCTAAGTACGTTCATTAATTTGTGTGTGGAGCAGCCAGACCTGGAATGTGGGGTTTGCTGATTTTGCACAAAATGCATATATTAATGAATGCTAAAACTTCAACATGAGTAATAGCTTGAAGCATATTTTCATAAAGCAAAATTCTAAGGGGTAATACTGAGTAACTGTTTTGCCTTTAACATTTCCACTTTCAGTTAGCAAAATGCTATGGGGGTAATATTGAATACTTGTTCTCTTTTTAACATTTCCAGTTGCATTTCGTTTTGTGTTATTTGGTTTTAAGTGGAAAAAATAAATATGGAAGAAAAAAAACAATTAAGAAATAAAGGGTAAGCCCCAAAGACTGCAAAGAAAATAAGGCTATAATATCGGGCAGCATTAATATTAAATTTCCTACCTCTCCTTCCAAACACTTAATTTAAAAATAGGCTCAGAGCACCTTAGACACCGTCGCATTTCAACATACAAAGAAAAGCAAATTTGAAGCTAAATTAGGAAAGAGTCTTTCATTTCCTGTGTAGGAGTGGAGGCTAGGAAGGCACCACGAAAGGAAACAGAGCGCTGGGTGTGCATTTGTGTACCTGCACGCCTCGAACTCGCGGCAACGTTTCACACTTCCTCCCGAGTCACGGGATTGGACTCGGGCTCACGGCCCGCGATCACCTTCGCAAAGCCTTTCACTCTCCCCTGAGTGCTAATTAAGCTGAAGCCAGAATTCCTTTCCTTGCCCTCTGTAGCACCCAGCTCAGGTCCTGGCACAGGGTTTGTGCTCAATAAATATTTTTAAAAAGATTTATTTATTGGGGCTGGCACTATGGCGTAACGGGTAAAGCCACCACCTGCAGTGCCGGCATCCCATATGGGCGCCGGTTTGAGACCTGGCTGCTCTACTTCTCATCCAGCTCTCTGCTGTGGCCTGGGAAAGCAATAGAAGCTGGCCCAAGTCCTTGGGCCCCTGCATCCATGTGGGAGACCTAGAAGAAGCTTCTGGCTCCTGGCTTCAGATCAGCGCTGCTCCGGCCATTGCGGTCATTTGAAAGATCTCTCTCTCTCTCTCTCTCTCTCTCTCTCTGCCTCTCCTTCTCTCTCTGTGTGTAACTCTTTCAAATAAATAAATACATATTTTAGAAAAAGATTTATTTATTTACTTGAAAGGCAGAGTTATAGAGAGACAGAGGCAGAGAGGGAGAGAGGTCTTCCATCCACTTGGTTCACTCCCCAATTGGCTGCAAAAACCAGAGCTGCACCAATCCAAAGCCAGGAGCCAGGAGCTTCTTCCAGGTTTCCCATGCAAGTGCAGGGGCCCAAAGACTTGGAATATCCTCTACTGCCTTCCCAGGCCATAGCAGAGAGCTGGATCTGAAGTGGAGCAGCCGGGACTCAAGCCAGCACCTATATGGGATGCCAGCACTGGGGTGCTGGCTTTACTGGCTATGCCACAATACTGGTCCCACTCAAAAAATATTAAATTTAAGGTGATGAATGGGGCCAGACTTGTGGTGCAGCAGGATAGCTGTCACTAGAGATGACAGCACTTCATATCGGAGTGCTGGTTTGACTTTTGGCTTCTCTGCTTCTGACCCAGTTTCCTACTAACAACCCTGGGAAGGCAGTGGAAGATGGCCCAAGTGCTTGGGGACCCCTCCCACACATGTGGCAGAGCTGAATGGAGTTCTTGGTTCTTGGCTTTGGGCTGGTCCAGACTTAGCTGTTGCAGCCATTTGGGGAGTGAACCAGCAGGTAGAAAATCCATGTGTGTATGTGTGTGTGTGTCTGTTGCTCCGCTTTTCAAATAAATGGGTAAGTCTTAATAGAATAAACTAGCAAATGCACAAAACAGAATATAGAAAGAGTTACAAGACAGGTGCAGGGGGCTGGCATTGTGGCATAGCAGGTTAAGCCAGCTCCTGCAACCCAGCATCCCTTATGAACATGGGTTTGCATCCCGGCTGCCCCACTTCTGATCCAGCTCCCTGCTAAAGCAGCGGAAGATGACCCAAGTGCATGGGCCCCTGCGCCCACATGGGAGACCTGGAAGAAGCTCTGGGATCCTAGCTTCCGTCTGGGCCAATCTGGTCATTGTGGCCATCTAGGGAGTGAACAAATGGGTGGAAGATTCTCTCTCTCTCTCTCTGGAATTGACTTTTGAATATTCCACTCCTTTGTGAACAGTGTCTCTCAACTAGGCTGAGGAAAAGCTATTGTGTTCCTAACAATGAAAGACAACACTTTGTGAACTACTCACCTTGTTTATAAAGAGAGATGAAGCCAGATAATAACATCACCCTCACACCCCAGGCTCCAGTCTGCCTTCTTGAGTGGGAGAGCAGAAGCCGGGTTTACAGCTGCCAGTCCTCTGCATCGTGCGACCCGGATGACTGACGTCACAGCACGTCTGCTAACGCAGGGCAGCCCTGAGATGCACTCCTGTTCTCCATAAACACTGTTTCATCCTACTTAGGCTCATTTGGATGCCCTCTGAGCACGCTTGCTGTTGTCATAATCAGGACAACATAATGAGAAAAGGCACAGGACCAAAAGGTTTGGGTTCAAGTCCTAGATCTAATCACTCAGCAGTTTTGTGACTGTAGGAAAGTTAATTGATCCGAGTCTCTGTTTGCTCATTGTCTGATGGAGCAGCGCTGAACGGTGTGTCGAGAACTGACTGCAGCAATGCACCCAGAAGCCCCGTGCACACGCAGGGCACCAGGCTCGGGCAGGCCAGTATTTCCCAGGGCTGCGGAGTGAACCAGAGCCTGCCCCTACCCCTACCCAGCCGGACACCCAGCCTGCCCCTACCCCTACCCAGCCGGACACCCAGCCTGCCCCTACCCCTACCCAGCCGGACACCCAGCCTGCCCCTACCCCTACCCAGCCGGACACCCAGCCTGCCCCTACCCCTACCCAGCCGGACACCCAGCCTGCCCCTACCCCTACCCAGCCGGACACCGGCTCAGAGCAGAGCCACTCCAGTCTTCTTTGCAAACTGGACTTCCAAGTCGAAATTCCTTTGAAAAATTTCACTGGTGACAAAAAAGGGGAAGAAAGCTGAAAATTAGGGAAACAAATTACTGATCCAAGCAGTGGCTATAAATAGAAAGTGATTATCTTAGAGTTAAGCGTATAATTTTCATATTTGCACACAGAAGACACACACAACCTATGGATTTATACACTCGTACGTGTAATGTGTGAAGACTAGAAGCAAGCCTCTATCACATTTAGATCTTCTGCTGTTCACAACATTCCCGTGAGAACCCATGTTTTGACTCTCAAAAGCATGATGGCTTGGTTTTTGTTCTTCGGTGATAAACATATCCACGGATGCTGTTCATTAAATTGCATGGTATGAAACAATATCCACCGTGACACACACACATGACCAACACAACCACACATTAAGCTACACAACATGAGTGCTCTTAATTATTAGCTGTCATATTGAGATTAAATTGGGCATTAAATTAAGTTTAAAGAGAGATTACACTGTGACGTGAGGCGCAGTAAAGACACAATAGGCATTGAAAATAAAAGGCAATTATTCAGAATAAAATCACAGTATTAAGGCTCTGAATCTTTGCCTGCTTTCAAATTTAAATTTTAGTTTATTTTGCTCTAAAAATAGAGAGAGAGATGAAAAGGTGAATTTCGTTATCTTAGTCCCTTCATTTCGGAAATGTTGGGTGCTACAATCTATCATTATTGCCCATGGTTAAAGTTTCCTAATGCAATGTCGGTGAATTTTTTAATGTAGATATCAGGAAGTTTCTACCAGTGTATACCATGCTTTGTTCTTTTATATGATTATTTTCTCTGCCTAAATTCCTTCTTAGTAGGCAAATTACTCAATGCTTGGGACACTTTCTCATCCTTTATTTTTCCTTCCAACTAACTTACGCTGGTCCTGTCTCACCGCTGCATGCCCTGCACACTTCGAGAAAGATTCCGTCACTCCTCCCCTCCATACTGTCTGCTGCGAAAGTGATGGATGGAGAATTATTTACATAACCAGCCAATGCTGGAAGTGCTATGACAAGCTTGTAGCTTTATCGCTTCCAACATGAAGTTCTATATCCTGGATGCAAGTGCTGTTTTCTACCCTCTTTTTATGCTGTCCCGGGACAGTGCACGTCCCTGATTTGTATGGAGGTCTGGCACGGATTTTGAAAACGCACCAACAAGAGCGAACCCAGTTGCTGCTAATTTCTTCACAGCCGCCCTTGCAGCCTCCCAGACCACGGCCGGCCTGGCCATTGTGAGCGCTTCGGCCGGGACACAACCCAGCAGGCTGTGGATGGATCCGCAAAGCAGAGAGCGACTGGCTGCGGAATGGGGGTGCCTTGGGCGGCTCTGAGGCCGGGACACCGGAGCTGCTCACTGCGCCCGGCGGCTGAATGCGAGACTCCCCCAGCCCCTTTCCCAGGCGCCAGCGGCCTCCCTGCCAGGGCTCGTCTGTCAGATGTCCAAGCCCCGAGGTGCCACAGCGCCTCCAGTTCTGCATTTCCCAGGCCACACAGCCTGGGAAGAGAACAAGGCACAATGACAACCACAGAGCAGAGTTCTGCGGCCTCACCCCCTGCTGCGTGACAACACCCCTGTGCTCTCTGCCGCGGCCCCCCTTCCCCCCAGCTGCTAGGGAGGACAGCCCCACGCGCCCGGGCAGACACCTCTGCCACCACGGTGCCCACGCTCCAGGACTGGTCCCACCCCCTCCAAAGCGGCAAAGCTCGGGCTGGCCTGATGTGAGTGACACCGTCCTGCTGGGCCCCAAGTCCTCTCCCCGACTCCCGTTGCAAAGGCCAGCACTATAAATGCGAGGTCTTGTGTTTACTTACAGGTGGGGGTGGGGGTGGGGGGAGGAAAAGGGCAGGGGTGCAGGACAGAGATGGGGCTTGGCGGGCCCACAGCACACCAGCCCAGGAGAGCAGAGGTCCTCCGGGGACAGTTTTCCTTACCCAAACCAGCGCTCCCAAACCGCCCTCCCACCTTGGGCAGGGTATGCTCCGGCACACTCGTCTGGGAACCCCCAGACGGCTCCAGGAGGACCCCAGGGTCCCTTTAGGCCAACAGCAGTCAGGCATCTGGGGCACCTGCCCGAGTGGTCTGGCTTTCACCAGCTTCATGCTCCACCCACCGTGAGTGGACACTGGCTCCTGGCTCCAATGACCCTATCAGGCCCCAAGTCCCAAAACGGCTCCAGGAGAGGACCAAGCTCCTGGAAGGGAGTCCCTAGGCTGGGCCTGTGGCTGGCAGGGATTCTGGAGGGGAAGGCGGCCTCACTGCCACTTCCTCCTGTGCTCGCTGGGGCTCTGGGGACCAGCACGCAGCCCCTGCAAGGTGACAACCATCGGATGAGGACTGCACACAGCGGCGGCCCGGTATTGGCTGCCACGACAGTGGCCCCATCCCTCGGCCTAGGCCCAACCCAGGTCAGGAAACCATGGGCACGTGGGGCTTCTGTTCCCCCCGGGCACCGTCTGCAGAGCCGCCCGCTGAGCGCACAGACAGATGCACGGCTCCGGGCAGATGTCCAGGCCGACTCGGAGGCAGCCAGCGCCTCTCTCTGTGCCTGGCTTTGTCTCCTGGTGAGTTTGTCACATTCCTGGGCCACTGCAACTGAACGCAAACTGAACCATGCGAACACTGGGTTTTCACATCAGCCCTATCAACTCGGTAGTCTTGTTGACTTTAATTTAAAAAAAGATTTATTTTATTTATTTGAAAAGCAGAGTTAGAGAGATGGGGGACAGAGAGAGAGAGAGAGAGAGATCTTATATCCACTAGTTCATTCCCCAAGTGGTCACAATGGCCAGGGCTGAGCCAGGCAGGAGCCAGGAGCCTGGAGCTCCATCCTGGTCTCCCGTACGGATGGCAGGGGCCCGAGCTGCAGTCTGCTGGCTTCCCAGTACATTAGCAGGAAGTGGGGTTGGAAGTGAAGTAGCCTGGCCTCAAACCAGTGCTCATACGGGATGCTGGTGTCACAGGGGGTAGGTTGACCTACTGTGCCACAACGCCAACCCCAATAGACTTAAAATAGTACCGGTATAAATGTTCCCCCAATAGCTTTCTTATCAACCCTATTTTATTCAGTAAACTATCAAATGAGAAAAGTATGAGTATGGCCATCTTATCTTTTTTTTCTTCTTTTTTTTAATTATTATTTTTTAGACAGGCAGAGTGGACAGTGAGAGAGAGAGACAGAGAGAAAGGTCTTCCTTTGCTGTTGGTTCACCCCCCAATGGCCACTGTGGCCAGTGCACTGCGGCCAGCATACCACACTGATCCAAAGCCAGGAGCCAGGTGCTTCTCTTGGTCTCCCATGGGGTGCAGGGCCCAAGGACCTGGGCCATCCTCCACTGCACTCCCTGGCCACAGCAGAGAGCTGGACTGGAAGAGGGGCAACCGGGACAGAATCCGGCGCCCCAGCAGGGACTAGAACCCGGGGTGCCAGCGCCGCAGGCGAAGGATTAGCCTATTGAGCCGCGGTGCCGGCTCCTTTCCTAGTTTTTACTATTGTTGTTGTTAAATACCATATTCAGGATAGAGTGAAAAGTCTGCCCAGAAATGAAATTATTTACCAAAGCTTGCGTACTAAGCAACAGGGAGAAAAAGTCTCGGGCAGCTGGAATTTCGTCTTTGTTTTCCCAGAACCTCCTGGTATCTGTCAGGATTTATAGACACCAAGTGCAAGGTCAAGCACTATTTTCTAAATCAAAAAAAGTGAAGACTTTCAGGGGAAGCTCAAAGGCCGTGCACTGATCAGCAAAGACAACCGCGGTGGAATCAGTGGCCGCCTCTCGCGAGGTTGTTTTCGTCACTTCCTGGGGAGCAGTTAGAGTGAGGGTGCAGTCCTGTCCCCGGGTCCTTGATCCCTGGGTCCGGGTCTCCTGTTTATTGTACCAACACAATTCGCTGCATTCACTGCCAGTCTTTGTTCATTAGCTCGAATTTTTTCTCCCACTTTTTTTTTTTCTTTTCGGATTAAGTGCACGAGGAGAGAGGGTGCGTTTGGCCTTGTGCGCGCGTACTCTGACGAAGAGTAGATTTTACTCTTGCCATCTTTTGAAAGAGTCCTGCAGCAGAAATGTCCGAGACTGCTTTCCTGCTCCCTGTCCGCCCCCGCTCCTGGGCCCCTCGGAGCTGCTGGACAGCCGAGCCGTCCATTTGTCAATGACGGGTCAAGGTGTTGGGCTCTGTGAGGATGTGAGGACCCCTGTCCGCCCTGTCCCCTTTCTCTCGGCGACAAGGGCGACTGGCTTTTCTTTCTCTTCCTCATTCCATTGCTGTTTGTTAGTGAGGCCTAAACTAGAAAGTGCTGCTACTTAGCATGTAAATAAACCGACACTTTTTGCAGTAAATCGCTCTGTCTCCTTGATACACCAGGAACTCTCCTGTGCACAATGAGGAATTCAGTTCCCTTCCTGGCCTTGCGCGGAGGGAAAGGTGGTCACACTGTAATTATCTAAGTCCTTTCTACCGTATTTTTTTTTCCTGATTGTGCCTCTAATTTTCCCAGTCTGCTCACAGATAGCGCTCCTCCCAGCTAAGATAAAATTCCCGGGGCGGGTTTTGTGAATGAATTTGCTTCCTGCCGTCCAGTGCTTTGGAGACGATGTAGATGGAGGATGTGGCTTGCAGATCGGTTTGAAGAGACGTGGTTACGCTCCACAGTTCCGGCCACAGGAGTGTGCGCATGCTCCTGCACTTTTATTTGAACCCCACTGAAGTTGGTCATTATATTGTGAATGCCACAGCACGGCTGTGCCGCCAGTAAAAGCTCCTGTTCATTCATCCGTGTAATGATTGGCATGGGCTATAACTTGATGCACTGTTACACTATTTTAATTCTTTCGCAGGCAATGTTATCTTTGATCACTTCCTATTCGCTGGGAAAAACCCCACACAATGCAAGCGCACATTATGTTTTGGTGGCGATGCCAAACGCTCCCTGGAATATCGCTATTCAGGACAATTTCTCCACCCTCCGGCTGCTCATTAAAAGGATGGCAGCTTCTAACTTTAATGAATAAGGTAGAGTGAACATTCCACTCTTCTTTCAAAGAGACTCCATGGTTTAAAAAAAAAGCGTTCTCCACTGCCTATGTCTTTGTTTAATTGGAAGTGGTGCACACTCCCACAGAACCAAGGCCACCGCTCAGTGTGCAAAGGATTTCCTTGTCCCATTTTCTTTTTGTGAATCAAGTGCATATTTTATCAGGGAATTACAGAGAAAGCTTCGTGTATTCCCTCAACAAAATTAC
The DNA here is from genome assembly GCF_964237555.1 of Oryctolagus cuniculus. Taxonomy (NCBI): domain Eukaryota; kingdom Metazoa; phylum Chordata; class Mammalia; order Lagomorpha; family Leporidae; genus Oryctolagus; species Oryctolagus cuniculus. Next base: position 6,081,829 of record NC_091446.1, read on the forward strand.
ACCGATGGCTCTGCCCGGTGCCTCTAGACGGTCATCTTGTCGGCGGTGGAGTGGCTCTGAGATTTTTGGTTTTCTCTCCTTTCTTACCAAACCCTGATTAAATATGTTCTTTTAAGCCAAGGACATTGTGGCAGCTCCAAAAGCTCATTGAAAAGTTTAGCAAGAAAGAGCCAAGGGAGAAAGAACTACGGGACTGGTGTTTTGCAATGCTGCCTTCCTCTCAAAATCCAGGAGCCTAAAGCCCAGGCAAATTTGAGTTTGCGTCCAAGTTCATGTGCATAAATTATCTTTGTTCTTTTTTTTTTTTTTTAATAAACGAGGTCTAAAAATCTCTACTCACCTCCTAGTGGATTATAATCACGAGGCAACACCCAGAGTGTAGGAGGAGGTCTAAGATTTGCAGCCACATTCTGGGATACTCGGTCACACGCCAGAGTTGCCGCGGCGGGATGGGGACCACGGGTCTGGGACGCGTCGTGCAGGGTCTCCGAGGCCCTCTTCCCTTAACTCCATGATGCAGACCAGTCCGTGAGGCCTTGGGCACCAGAGGTGTGCAGCCGGATGCGAGGCAGGGCCCATGGGTGCCGAGGACGGACAAGTTGGAGCTGTTAATGCCACACACAGCTCTGGTTATGGTTTATGTAGTTACTGTCCTGTGCACGACGGTGTGCAAGCAACCTGAGGAGCCAAGATGAATCCGAGATCTCTGCTTCCCTGGAGTCTTCAAAATAGTTGGGGCGATGGAGCTAATGTATTTGAAATGAGAAGAGAACAGAAAATGCTTAGAACTAAATGTTAACTTGTGCTCTGTTAGCAGGGGACACGCACTGAGGAGTAATTCATGATGTGAGGTTCAAGTTGAACTGGGCACCTTACACTTGGCAACGGTAGCCCCTGGGCCACTTTGTCATAAGGAGACCGCATGACCGTCCACCTTGCCTGCTGCAGCTAACACAATTTACCAGACGTGCACCTTGCAACTTGCAGTGTTTCCTGTGCACACGTAGATATTTAAACGTAAACTTCGTCTCCACCGTGTGAGATCGCGTTCACTGCTCCCACTTTTCAGATGGAGAATAGGAGCCGCCAGGTCCAGTCTCATTTCCAAATGGCACCATCCGGGGAGGCGGTGCCGCCGGCAGTGCCCTTTCTGTGCGCCGCAGCTCCCCAGCGGGGCTCCCTGGCTGCACGAAGGCTGCATTTGTTCTGCCAAGTTGCTTAATGCAGGGCAACGTCCTGGCCAGATCCCCTTATTCACCACCATTGTCCCTGGAGAACGCCACCGTAAGCTGCTAAGAGAGCGCAGGACTCGGGAGAATGGGGGGGGGGGGTACTGGGAGTGCTCTGAAGGCTCTCCCTGAGGGATCCAGTGCTGGGGCTGAGACCCTGAACTCCTGCACCTGCCTTATCCCGATCCTTATCTGGCTTTCAGACAAGCCGGCTGCCTTTTCCTGTTCTGGAAATTTCCTCTGGCTAATAACGCAGAACATGGAAGTAAGAAAAGAGTCTTAACAATGTTGAAGCTATTTCTGAATACTAATTGTTATTTTTCTTGATGATATAATGCAAGCGATAAAAAACCACCCAGACTTAACGTTTTTGAAGGAGCTTTAAAAAGTTCGTGGGAATTTCGTAGCTTTTAAATCAGATTTCCACAAATTTTTCAAGTCCCCTGTCTATTTGTATATGGATGTAAGAAATAGATTAGAGGGGTTGGCGCTGTGGCATAGTGGGTAAAGCTACCACCTGCAGTGCTGGCATCCCAAATGGGTGCCAGTCCAAGTCCTGGCTGCTCCACTTCTAATGCAGCTCTCTGTTATGGCCTGGGAAAGCAGTTCAAGATGGCCCAAGTCCTCAGGCCCCTGCACCCACAGGGAGACCCGAAGAAGCTCCTGGCTTCTGGCTTCAGATTGGCACAGCTCCGGCCATTGAGGCCATTTGGGGAATGAAACGTGGATGGAAGACTGTCTCTCTACCTCTCCTTCTCTCTGTGCAACTCAGACTTTGAAATAAATAAATGAATCTTTAAAAGGAATTATTTGAGAGACAGAAAGAGAGGAGAGACAGAAACAGAGGCAGAGAGAGAGACAGTAGACAGAGTCCCCATCCACTAGTTTCCTCTCCGAATGCCCACAACAACCAAGGGGTTGTCTGGCTGCAGCCAGGAGCCCGAACTCAACCCAGGTCTCCCGTGCTGGGGCCAGGGGTCCAACGCTCGGAGCATCACTTGCTGCCTCCCCGGAAGCTGAAACTGGAAGCAGAGCTGGAACTTAGAACCCAGGCACTCGGATACAGGATTCGAGAATCTCAGCCCGGGCTTTGACCACTGGTCCAGCCAGCATCCCACTGCAGTCCCCTTGGGTAGCAAGGGGGTATCGAGTTCATGTACACGTGGATTTTCCCAGATTTCCTTATTACATCGGATGCTACCATTGTTGTGTTTAGATTCCTGGAAGTGGGATGTGTAGGACGGAGCGTAGACGCTTTGTGTGTGAAAAATTGCTAATGGGCCACCCACAAGGATTTCATCGAGTTCCTTTCTGCATTTCATTTTCAAGTTGATCTTGGGAATGTTTGCTTCTTCTCGTTCCATTTAGCGGACGTGGGTTTCTATCCCGGACATGTGGGAGACGTTTCCCCCAGTTTTTCCTTTATCTTTTGACTTTGTTTATGACATCGTTTTTCTGCAAAAATAATTTTCTGGCAGCCTCATCGTCCCGCTTTGTGAGATTTCCGGTTCGCTCCCTGCCAAGATTGTGTAGGTCACTCGCGCCTTCATCCAGAACGTCTGTGGTCTTCGGATTTGACTCTTGAGCCTTGAAGCTGCCGGTCTATTTCTGTGCCAACAGTGTGATCGAGATCTAAGCTGGTGTTTCCAAATGGCCGGCCATCTGAGTCGTCCATTGCTTCCCACTGATTGGCTCCCATTTTCTCATGCACTAAATTTCCATTTCTACTTGGGCCTGGTTCTGATGTATAGACATTTCTCCCTGTGG